>NC_134190.1:18417888-18717888 GCF_964188355.1 Buteo buteo | reverse complement strand
TGTACTTGAACAAGGAAGGTCTCCGGCAAGGTGGGAGAGAAGATCTAAATTTCCTAATAGTCAGGAAAAAGCTGCAGGAAGTCAAGTCAAACTACATGAAAGAGGGATCACTTGTTGCATAGCCAATATAGGTAAATTCCATGCCTGAATAAGGGCCTTACTTAGCTGCACATGAGCTATGAAAATGTTTTTAAAATATTTTCTTTTGTAATTTTTACTTATTTTCTATAAGATGTCTTCAATTTATTTCATAGGATCTTCATGTATATCTATTTATATAAGGAAAACTATTAATTTATACTCAGAAAAAGGCAGATGGTCATTTTGCGACTGACATTAACACAGGGATTTACACATGCAGTAGATGTACCACAATTACTGCAAAGTGGCCAAAACACCATTCAGCAGCATGTTTCTTCCTGTAGTTAGAAGGTAAGCAGTGCAATGCCTAATGCTGATAAATAATAACATAGGGTTTGCTAAACCCAGTTCAGATTAAGAAGTTACTTCACAAATACCATGCAGTAATGTCACAAAACTGTATAATGAATGGCAGCCGATGTCCTGAAAAATAAGAATGTATTTTTATTGAGTGGGATTATACTTTCTGCCAGAAGTCAAGGATTGACTCCTGTTTTAGCTTTGTTAATCCTACTCCTCTCCCCGCCCCCCTGCGCCCCATGCTCATCGAGAAGTGTTTTTCAAACATGAAGAACAGTACATTTTGCTCTACAGGTCTCACTGTTCTTAGCGCAAAAGTAATTTCTACTTTAAATGTAAATTCAGTTCAGTGTCTGCCTATCATTGGAGAGAGATTCTGGGAACATTTTCTTATGGTAATACCGATTACTTTTACTTGAATCAATTGAGTAATTTAGGGCCCGGCTGGCTGTACCTGAACCTAATATAGCTGGCAATTATAAGCCCCTTTACTTTCCTCAAAATATTCTCTCCCATCTTTTAGTCTTTCCTGTGTTTGGGAGCCAAGTAGGGAATCAACAGAGACAAGGCCTAAGGGAAACACGCCTGCGTGGCTAATCTGATAGGTCTGATGAGAAAAGTGATAATGCCAGTTAGTCATCTGACAGAAGGTGACAGACCTTTTGGTTTTGTTTTCCTGGGGGGTGAGGGGGGTGCGTGCACACTTTTGGTTTTGGTTTGTTTGCTTTTTATTTTTTTTTTTATTTTAAATCTTAACTTAATTTGAGCCAGAGAAACGACCATGACAGGATCACAGCTTTCTCCTTCTCTTGTTTCGTGTGTGGCATAGCAACACGATACCCTTTGCCAGGGGGATTGAGAGCAGACCGTACGTGGCTTAGATTTCTGTCTCGCAGCAGACAGACAAGCAGCATGAGCTGGCATTATTTTTACTTTTCTCATTTGTCTCAGGACACCCTGCTGCGGAAGGTCATCCAGCCCGGCGACGCTGAGGCTGCCGTGCCCCAGGAGCAGCAGCAGCGGGATGACCGCTCTCCCAGCGCGGTGCAGGGGCAAGGCAGCTCTGCAGTAGGTGGGAGAAGACACTACACAGACACCACCAGCAATGAAGCTTACCGGCTCTTCCTAGACACGAGAGGAGTAAAATACCCGTCCAGTCTGCCCGATTACAAACAGCAGCCTGGGTGGGGTCCTGCCTTCCTTCTCCCCACTGACGACCATGCGAAGTGGAGGAGGACTTGTCCCTGCACCCACTTTGGTTTGGGAACTGTCGTCTGCCACTGCTGGATGTGTCCAGGGGCTTGTCTGCACTGCCTCCACCCTGTTTTGTACTCAGAAAGAGCTCTGCTCATGTACCTGACACATCAAACATGTCTCTGCTCCTCTCTGGCAACTCCCTTTTCTTCCAACTAATGCTTTTTTGCTTTGGTTTTATCGTACATCAGGGTCTGATACATATTGTTGCGATGCTGATCTTGTGCTGTTGGAGTTTAAGCCTCCTAATTTTCTTTTGTGACCAACAGACTGTATACTGAGTTTTTGACTGCAGTTAATATTGCACAAGATAGATGTCTGTTAACGTTTCATATGGAAAATTATTTAATCTCTCCAGTCCTATGCACTACAAAAGAATATGTTTGCTTCCACATGATTTTTTTTTTTTAAACTGAGTTTACTTTGTTCATGAGTGAAAGATTATTCATCACTGAGGATGGCTGTTTATGTATGCCAGTAAAATTATGGCAAAAAATTTAGCAAAGTTGTTACCCATCAAGCGTCAGTTAAATTCAGGCACTGAATGAAGGAGATTTTTGTTTGTCTCCATTGCTCTGAATGGCCATTAAAAAATACATAGCACCCATAGTAAAACTAAGACAATACCCTAGGTAGTGGAAATGGTGTACTTATAACCTTTATCAAGGTCAAAGTTCCCCAGAGATACATTAAAAAAATGTATCAATGAATGCTGGCAGACTGACAGGTGGAAAGTGTCTACTGCTAGTTTTGAGACACAATGCTTCTAATAGTTTTCAGTTAATGTAAGCACAGGAAGACAATTATGATACTAAAAAAAAAAGTGGCACTGCATACCTTACAAAAAGACAGCGAGAAGAAAGATGTGTTCAAACAGAATACAAATGGAAAAAATATAAAAGAGGTTCTGACTGATACAAATCCCCCCCAAAACCCAATTTTGCAAGTTTGCTATGTGGAGGGTGGCTTGGTGAAGACAGGGGAAAAATGAAAACCTGAAAAGAGGGATGTGACACAGATGTAGACTAAGGACACATGCATTACATCACCTGCAAAACCTGCCAGTGTTTGCAGACATGCAGAGCATACAGAAAGGATAAAAGCTGTCCCTGCTTTTCCAGGGGGAGAACTAGACAAAGTTGCAGTAGAAGTGAATGAAAAATTTACCAAAATCAAATGGAACATTAATTAAAAATTGAACATAAATTGGTGAGGTGAAATAATAATGTTAATATTGAAGGAAAAGCAGAAGACAATAGAAAGTAAATGCATGAAACTTTGGGCTTGCAAGGGTGATCTTATTCCTGCTGAGCAAGGATAGGAATTAACTGAATGCGTAACATGAAAAGGCATTATTTATGATTCCAGTGAAATGGAATGTTTTCTTGTAAAATTAAAGAATTCCAAACAAATTGTGCTCTTTGAAAATCAGGAGCTCAAGGCAATTGAGGAAAAATTTGAATTCCCTTTCAATTCTTCAGATCTCCAGGAGCTAGGAGTATAAAAAAAAAAAAACCAAATCATACACGTGTTAAACTTTTTAGGCAGATGCTAAAGTGAAGCTGCTGGAGGACATTCTTCAGCAGTTGCAGTTCAAACAGAGGAGCCAACAGAGTGAATGCACTCCCTAGAGATTGCGACTGTTATCCAACAATGCTGTGGAAGACATGGGAGGAAACCAGGTTTTCTGAGTCCAATTCCAGTGCTGTATGTACCAAAAATCCCAGAAACAGAGAACTCATATCCTAATATATTGAATCCATGAAACTGCTTGAAAAGCAACAATGTCCCTTTTGTCTTTCATAAATAGTATCTTTAATTTTATTGCACATGCTCTGCTAGCTGTCAGTGTTGTACTTAATCATGTCAAAGTTGTAGCATATTATATGTTTTTTGTATTTTGTATTTCTGTGTCTAGACATGCTACATTGCATTTCATTTTATATTAAGGTGATTTACCATGACAAGACTCCTCATGAAACAATTAAGCATGCTGCTGTGTATCATAAATATGAAGTGACAAGTCAGAAAAGTGGCATGTCACATCAAAAGCATATATATTTGCCAAATAACCAGTCTGGCTAAGAGAAGATAGATCTTTTCAAACATTTTTGTATCTGTTGCTCCACAGGCACTGAAAATTTAATACCAGAAATGACCTGTGATCTAGCTTAATCACCATCATTCCTGCCCATCAAAAAGAATGATTATGATGAAAAATTATGAACAAGAAATTATAACTGAAAATTATTCAGAATGACCCCACTTAAACATATCCTGATGTCTCAACATGTGTCTTGCCATAGACAGCATTTAGAAGTTTAGGGAAAAAAACAGTAAGAGAGAAAAACTTTTTTTTTTTTTTTAATTGGAACAAATATAATGAGGCAAGCTGTGACGCTACTTCAAGTACGTACATATCACCATATGTACGCATCAGCATGTAGACATGAATGATCAGCTAGCTGTGTAAGAAGACCCTTCATGGAGACCAGTGCATGAATCCTGCACACAGCCATAAAAGTAAATCCAGCACATAATTATTACATTTACAGTTTAGAATTTTCATGAATGAAAAATCAAAATACATATAAGTTTATCCAATTATTTAATGACTAAACCTTCTGACAAGAAAATAAAAAGTACCACAGTAGGCCTTAGTGTCTAAAAATACTATTCTTTTGAGTCTACCAACTAACCAGAGAAGTCCAAAGTCATCATAGAGGCCTTGAAAAATAGCTGAATTTTGCAGCAGAGAAGTGGAATAGAAAAGAATTTCATTAGTAAGAGCATGATCATTGGTTAATGAGCACATTCACTGTCAAGCAATAAAATTACCACCACAACAATATGCACACTCTGTTTTTTTCAAAATTTGATTTTAATATGGTTCATGCTTTGGATCAGGTTGAAAACCAGTAAACTATTTTAAAAAATGTGTGGAACCTCTTTATAATTCCTGGGTTTTTTTGTGGATTTTGTGTGTGTGCATGTTTGTTTCTTTATTTATTTTCATTTATTTTGGTTTAGGGTTTTGTGCAGAAAATAAGTTATCCCTCCCTCCTGGCTGCCCTGAAATATTTCTTCACTCTGCACACTTTGAAGTCTGTGGGGCTGGATCTTCCAGGCTTCATTTAGTCATCAACCCTGAAAGTTTACAGTGGCTATTAGTGCACTTCAGACACAGAACAAAAAGATGACAGATTTTATTTGGTCTTAAAAATAATGTTATTCCCCATAATAGTAAAATCTTTGGTAGAAGGCGATTTATATCTCCTTATGCCATCAGTAATAATTTACAGCTATAATAATTTTGCATTCACATAGTGAAAAGCCCTGCTGGGTGAACAGGATTTTGTAATGAAATAATATGCCAATAAGCAAGAATTACACTTTGGGGGAAAAAAAAAAAAAACAAAAAAAAACAAAAAACCAAACCAACAAAAAACCCCAACAACTCTCCCCTGCCCCCCAGAAAACCCTCATGCCAAAACAAAAAAAATCCCTGAACTAACTAAGTAAATCTTTGTAGGCAGACTTTGGATGGAGATGGAAAAACTGCAGAGAAACAGAAATTGGCAGTAAGGACTCTAAAAGCTTAAAATAAAATAACTGGTTTCTGAGAAGCCGAATATTTCTTACAAAGATTAATTCTGTCTGAAAAAAGGTTAGCTTCCCACCTTAGTAAGACTAGAAGACTTGGAAACACTGCAGACTTGAGCCTTGAAAAATCAAATGAAGATTTCTAAGCTATATTTTCTTACTCCTCATTATAACCTCTGATCTGATTGTTTTGAACTGGTAAGGTAATATTATATAAAGAATAGAGCTTATCAAATGTTTCAGGAACACAAGAAATCCTTCCCAAAACACCAGACACCTATAACAGGAAGGGTTATTAACAAAGTAGGAAGACATCTAATATTAATGATAAAAATATTCACTTCTATGAGCAGTAAGACCTACACAAGGACTACACTGCCAATATGCTACTGACTTCCAGCAGAGGCTACAATAACAAGGGAAACGTAATATATCTAATTTATCTGGACTTCAGAAAAGTCTCTGATATCATTCCTCATGGGAAATTATTAGTTAAATTGGGGGTTAGCAAAAGAATACTAAAATACAGAATTAGCTAGGGAGAGTCAGGTTGCGGTGACAGAATAACTGGCTGGCTGGCAGAAGGTGACCAGGACAATTCCTTAAGTTTTGGCCTTGAAATTTATCATTTTTAGTATTTTTATTAATGGCCATGGCACAGAAAAAGAATAGGACTAATGAAATATGCTGACAACATAAGGCTGGGATGCCCCTTCCAGAGGGAAAGGAGATGAGAAAATCACATAGAAAGAACTAGATGACCTTGAAGACTGAAGTAATATAGATGGGATGAAATTCATAGAATCATCGAATCATTTATGTTGGAAAAGACCTTTAAGATCATCGAGTCCAACTGTGAACCTAACTCTGCCAAGTCCACCAAAATTCAGTAATATAATGTGGAAGATTGTGCACACATGGACAAAGAAAGACTGCTGTTAAAAGCTCAGAGCTCATCAATTACAAGCGGCAGAGAATGAAGAAAACCCATGAACAATCCTTGGCAATAGCGTAATTATAAATCTGAAACACAGTGCAATTGTTATTATATACAGATATATATACATATCTATTTTACTTTTATATGAAACACGTTTGTGTGTATGTATATGTAAAACTATATATAGGAGTGAATCAGGTGGTATGTTTCAAGCATAACAGGAAACTACTGATGCCATTGTGCAAGATACTGGTAAAAATTAATATGAAATGGTGCATACATGTAATTTCCAAATTGTTGTGGACTGACACACTATCTTTAACCCTTAAGATATTTGCTGTATGATCGGTATAACGACATACACTGCTGAGTTCTTATGTTACTGTTCAAATTAGGACTGCTTACCATTGTTGTGTGTATCACCTGCAGACTTTGGAATACTGGCTGATATAATTTTGGTATATAGTGATGATCATTTATTAGCAAGAAAAAAAAATTCAGAATCATAAGGATACAGAGAAAAGCTAGTAAAATCATCAAGGAATAAGGAAGCTACCATACGAAAATTAGTAAGCAACACAAAGACTAAAGAGAGGAAATCTAATAAATAGATTGGGGCAATAAAACTCCAGGGAGAGAGAAATATTTAAGCTAAAGAACAACATTGGTACAGATCAAATGGGAATAAATTGGCCACAAGGAATTTAGGCTGATAATTGGAACATGATTTCAAGCCACAAGAGGAATAAATTCCTGTAACAGTGTTCCATCAGGAGAAACGGAAGCAAAAAACCACAAAGCACTTTAAAGTTGTAGTTTCACCAATTTATGGTGGAAATTATATGAGGGGGATGTTTTGGAAGCAAGGGACTGAACCTGACCCAAGGCACTCTTCATTTTAGGTTTTCTGGAGTTCAGATCTCAAGGCTTAAGTGTTTACCCGTCTTTACCTAAAGTCTGAATACTGGGATCCAGGTCTCCTGACTTTGCATTTCCACGCTTGCTGCTTAGCAGCACAAGACTTCAATGAGTCTTTTTGGATTCAGGCTGTAATCAATTAAAATAGTTTTTGCAAATGAGTCTGCCTAAGGTATTCTTGTTCTGGTGTTGTTCTGAGTTGATGCTGCTGGGAGTCAGCAGTTTCCCTCCCACCTTCCTTCACTTTTAGACAACACCAAACTCACTACAATCCTTTACTCATCTGACACTTCACCAGTTGTCAAGTAATTATTTAAGCAGGAGAAAAGCAACCCCCATCTTTAAATTAACTATTAGCCAGGAATTAGAAAGATGATGCCTGCCCATGCTTGCATGAGGACTATGACAATTAACATGTACTAATTGATAAGAAATGTTAGTTACCACTACAGAAGTAGTAGTTTCGTTAAATGGAGCATGGCTGGAAATAGTGGCTAAAGGAGCAGTCGACCTGCCAAGTCCTTTTTGCCCTTAAAACACATTGCATCTCCTACACAGGTGTGTCCATATTATGAAACTCTGCCTTCAGTTAGCTGTTTGCTAAGATAACAATTTGTTGCCAACCATTGATCAACATCTGGAAACTACATCAGTTTTGGGGAGGACTTTAATGGCATTTATCACGTTTATCATGTACTGCAAATGAGTAGCAACTCATAGGGAGTTTGCCAGATGCCTTTTATTTCTTTTTATGCAGCAAGCATTATAAATGCAGCCTTGGGTACTGCCCCAGGTCATGCATACAATGTGAACATTGTTCCAAGAAGCCTTTTCCAGCGCAGACATCTTGTCTCCTTAGGTATATATTGCATAGTTAATGTTATAGTAAAAGCATGTTTAAAGTTGCAATGGCAAGTGTTTAAAAACTAGAAAGCACAGATTAGATTTGGGCTCGCTCTTTATTTGTGCAGTATGACAGTGTATTTAACAACAGGTTCACATACTTTTTCTGCATCTTTGTGTTTCATTCAGGGCTCGGTACTCTGTGCTCTGAAGAAGAAATCAAGATATTTGCTCAGGCCTTAAATATCCAGACTAATCCTGTCTCTCCTTTTGAAAAAATGCTTAGTTGTGGTGGAGACAGACATGAACACCTCTAATTTTCTGCATGTGTAATTCTCCTCTCCAGTATAATTTAATAGTTGATTCTTAAAATAATTAAATGATGCAGGAACTCAAGTCAGGTAGAGTGAGGTGAAAAAAAGCTACTTGCATGCTTAGAGACACATATGCTGGTAAGATTTGCTGAGCTCAGAATCTAAAGTAATTTATCTACTCCGTTCAATGAGGCTGAAAGTCACATATGCAGTAAGATTCAGGCTGTATAACAAAAACAGATTTCAGAATCATATTTTTCCTTTGTTTTTATTTTATTATATTTCAGCACCTTATTATATCTTTTATATAATTTGCCTGGTGTTCAAATAGCAAACTGAATTACAGGTTTGTAAGCGACCAGATTTCTTATAAGATTAAGTCACAAGCTGTATCAGTTGAACACACATATCTAAAAAGAAATGTTTGTTGTTGTTTTGTTGTTTTTAATAGAAAATTTGTACATGGATTAAGTTATACTATAGAATTAAGTTACACCATAAATTTCCTTATGCTTTAATTTTAAACATTTCATAAAAAGAACACATTTACAATATGACCTAATTCATTTAGAAGCTGTTTCTTGAAAAACGTCTAAAGCAGCAACAGATGGCAAGAAGAAAAAAGAACAACAAAATCCTGCTTTGAATATCATCCAATTTGACAAAGAACCAGCTGCTATAATAAGCAGTGTCAACATCCAAAATGTACTTTAAAATGAAATTCACTTATATTCATTAAATGAGGAATGCTTTAAGCAAAATTCTTTGCCAACAAAAGTTCATGGTATGTTCTTGTTTATACCCATACTACCTACTAATTTCTGTATTATCTGATGACTGTCAACACTTGCTATGCTAGTAAGGACAGACAGATGGAAGAGTGACCATACCTGCTTTTCCAAACAAAAGAAGCTGTGTATAGTGTATGTAATATAGATAAACATAACCAAAGCTATAACCAAATTTCATCTCATGACTCTCTTTCTCTATGAGCTAATTAGAAAATGTGCTTCATCTGCTTTTAAAAAATGTTAGCATTGCTTTTTTCCACACCAAAGGACATTTTTGAAGCAGGCATTGAAAACATGATTTTAAAATTTTGCTGTTGATATTTCTAATCTATTATATTGTATTATCTGATGGAATTCTTATTTGTATTAGGATAAGCTAATGCACAATACATTGTTTTTGGCTTTACACTGGAGCCTGCTTGTCTGAATAAAGCAGTTTACTCTCTTTCTGTTATGTTTCATTTTTACATTCTTGGGCTCTGTCAGGATATTGAGAAGTTTGGCTAGAGGGAAATCACATTCGTTTTAAAACCAAGAATTATGTTATGCCCTTTAAAGTACAGCCCTGTACTGGGAGTTCTGTCCCACAGGAAGCTCAGGAACCATAAAAGGCCTCTAATAAAAAAGCAAAGAGGAAAAGCTCTGCCTAAGCCTGGGAGAAAGATGTCATTGTTCTGTATAGCAACCTGTCACCAGGCAGAAGAGGAGATCGCTGACAAATACACAAAGGTAGTCAAACTCCAAACACACTAGGTTGCCCTTTACAGAATGGATCACAAATTCACACTGCAGGTCAGTGACAGAGCTGGAAATACAAGACAGGTCTTTTCATTCTGAGCCTGAGGAACTATACAGCATTGACTCTTTTATCCATGAGGGTAGATTTAGATTAGATGTAAGGAAGTTCTTCATTATGAGGGTGGTGAGGCACTGGAATAGGTTGCCCAGAGAGGTTGTCCCTGGCAGTGTTCAGGGCCAGGCTGGATGGGGCTTTGAGCAACCTGGTCTAGTGGAAGGTGTCCCTGCCCATGGGAGGGGGTTAGAACTAGATGTGCTTTAGGGTCCCTCCCAACCCAAACCATTCTATGATTCTATGATCCCTCCTTGCCTGTTTTGCAGAAGACGGTAGTACCGGGATTACATAGGGAAAGAAGGATGCTCTGTTTCCCTCACAGATACTGCAAAATGTGGCTTACCCTTAATACCCTTAATTTTTTCTACAAAAGGACAACAGCAATCATGCAAGGATAAGCCTGTTTTCAGATCTTATTAGCAGTCTTGGGTGTCAGATTCAAATCTAAATGTGAAACAAAACTAGTTTGGACCTCCATTGAAAACTCAGAAATAAACAAATCAGGCAGAACTACTCATTTTTCAGGGATTATACTGAATATGAAAAGAAAGAAAATTACAAAAAAAAACCCAACCAAAACCCACCACCAAAAACTTTTATGAAGTCGTGATGTGAGAATCCAGCAGTAATTTTGGAAAATAGAGCAAAATTGCATCAAGAGTATGCAAGGAGTAAATAAAACTGTGAACGGTACCTTTGGTAGGCAGACCGAAATACTGTGTGATTTTCCAAGCCTCATTTCCATGCAAAACTGTCAGTGGAATATAAGTATTGGATATTAGGAGATGTCACTTTTTCTGCCCAATCATAGTAAACAGCACCTGACAACTTCCCTATAGCAGCTCTTCATAATTTCTTCCTTCTACATCAGCTACTAACTTGACTGTAATGTACCATCTGAACACTGTGCTACTGAAGGGATGCAGAGATGCAAAACTAGTTGGAAACTTTCAGAGAAATAATTGCTATAAAAGATGTCACTTTATTAAAGACAAAATTGTTGCATTTGAAATATCTCCAATTTAACTTACTTACGGCAAATCAAAGTCTGGGTTCCTGCAGAACCTTTGCGTCAAACCTGCCCACCAAACCCCCCCTACTGCAGGACCTTCAGCACTTTCAGAGCCTGGGAGGATGCACATCAGCCACCTCAGGGTAACCCTCCTGCCATGTTTCCTTTGGGGTGGAGATACCTGTACTTTCATCTTAGAGCAACCTCCATACAGACTCCATGCCACAGAGTAAGGAGCGCATGCTTGCAACAGTCTTGTCTCTCAGCCTTTCCACAGGCTGCTTGGAAGCACCTGAAGAGTCCCCAAGAACGAAAGGTGTCAGGGTGTTCAGGTTCTTTGCTACAGAAACTGGGAGCTGGAGCCTGGTCTAGGCTTAAGGTCTGGGAATCTGTCTACATACCCTTCCAAACAGTATTTCCTAGGTGAGTTTCTATAGCCTATTTAGTCATTAGTCTCACATTAGTCAAGACAAAAACCCAATAGATTTATTCTACAGACCAAAGCTAGGTATTTTGTTGTCAATCTGTTTTCCAAAAATTCTGTTTAGCAAGAATTTTTAAAATTTTTTTTTTCAAGCAGATTAAATCATCACCAGTATTTCCTGTGAACCAAAATAATAAATTTTAGTAATTTGTAAACAAATGTTTTTTTCAGTCTAACATACTGCTTTATATGCTTACAGATACATACTTTTGGGATGTATACCTAACTGAGTAATGTAGAAGCAAAAAACACTTGCACATCAGACCTTTACAATGCTAGAGCAGATTTGTTCTTGAAGATAAGAAAAAAGTCTCAATTATTTAGTGTAAAAAAGGGAATAGAGAATCTGGAAATAGTACATCATGGATAATGCAAAGAATATGTATACTATGTTGTAAGACAAGAGACTGCACTAAGGAAAAAAAAAAGAATGGGGAATGCAGAAATTCCTGGGCTAATGTTGCCTAGAGAAAGTCCACATGTTTTTTCAAGACCCAAGTGTAGTCACACCAGATTTGTTCTGCAGCTTGAAAGGTTCACACACAGAAATAGTGTGGTCATTGCAGAACTTTTGTCACTTTAGAGACATTATGGCCATTTAGTGTGAGCAGCTGTCTGGCTCAAGCAGAGATCTTTTCAAGTGAACTGTTCTTTAACTTCATTACCAAACTAATGGCATGATTTCGATAACTTGCTTGTGAACTCAGTTTCCTGAACACCTATTTTTGCTTGCTGGAATAGCCATTCAAATTATATTAAATTCAAATATTTCACCAAATCCAGGTATGGGTAACCAAAGTATTTGGTACATTGGGTGAAGTTAAAGGGAAAGAAAAGATTACTGCAGAACAGAAATAAGTGGTGAAAACTCAGCATTAGGGGAAAACCATAAATTTCTCTCTGGTCCATCCTTTCTAGTTGCAACACAGCATCACCCTCTAAGTCAACCCCCAAACTCTCTTAGCAAAGTTAGTGACTTCTCCTGACAAGCACAAGTGAGACAGCACCAGTGGGATTCTTTCAAAGATGTGAAATCTCTCTTTACTACAGGTTCTTGGGGGATTCATTATTAACTTTGTGCCTTTCCTCTAACGACAGGCTTCCTTCAGGGGAGGGAATCTTCAATATGTTGTTGAAACTATGGTAGGTATCATCTCAGTGACTGATTCTACATAAGTGCCATGCACTTTGAGCCACTAACTGAAATATCATTTTAACCAACTCTACCAGAGATGTTTTGGTTCTCAAGTTAATACATCATTAATTATCATCTTAGGCATAAAACTGGTTGTAGTATCTTAACCATTAACGTCTTTACCTGTTTTGCAAGAATACCTAAAAGCCCCCATCTCATTGTTTTAGTATTTTATGAAAACCCAAGAAGAAATAATCTTTACCCTAATCAATGCACAATGGAAGGGTGGGACAAAAAGCTAGCTTGTTACAATAAGCAACAGACTGGACAGAAAACAATTAAAAGTAGGGTTGTTGTGATTGCTCTAACACAGGCAGGCTGGTCACAGGGAATAGTTTAAAAGGAGAACAAAGAAGTTAGGAGTACATATAGTGTAAGTTTTCCTTGAATCACTATAGGAAGGTTTTCTTCAGTGTACCTATCCAACCCACAGTTAGGAGTTGATAACTGTATGACCTAAAAAGGCCAAGAAAAAAAGCTCCTGAAGAAAAAAATAAAATAAAATAGTAAAAAGGTCACCTTACTGGAGACCTTGAGGAACTCTGCACTGAAGATGGCAGTGGATCCAAATTCAATTACGTAACTCAATGCTTATAGTTAGGCACTGTCCAAAATCCTGCACTTGTGATCCATCCTCCAGATACAGAGGTCTATGTATCTTCCTTCAGAGACACAAGTATAGTTCAGACACTTCTCTTGAAACGCATACACCTCTTTTCTCCTTTCACGGAGTAGTATAACAGGCAAAACACCTACTGAGGAAATAAGAGATCGGGGTATAATTGCTTTAGTTGTCTGAAGGTACTTCAAATCCATATTTACTAACCTGATATTGCCCTAACTTCCAAGATGTAGTCTACACTGGCTGTTATATTTCTCTCCCTTTCTAGAAGGCTGTGCCAACATTAAAATAAAATTTAAAAAAAAGGAATTTTAGAGAAATGGAAGATAGAAAAAGTATCTGAATTTGCTACTGATTAGTAAGTTTCCTTCCAAGTGAAATTAAGTCTTTGAGCACGTAACCAGTCTTTTAAGCAAAAGGGAGACTAAGTCATAACCACAATTTTGGTGGCATAAAAATATTGACCAAAAATGCGTTCTGTGGCAGGCTGTCTCCTAAGTGGTTGTTGCAGGACACATTCTACACTGGCACACTAGAATAAAGAAATGCCAGGTTTTTCCATTAGGATGAACCTGGTATTAAGCTATGTAGCCTGAGACGCTACAAGGGATGAACAGAGATGCAACACAAACTCCTTGAAGAATGTGAAAGAAAAAAGAAATCAGCAGGATTTGGAGCACTGACACTCTAAGGCTTGGACTTTAGTTGGGCAGCAGTTTTGCATGAACCCTTAGCAATGAACATGTTAGTACCTACAGTCAGTAAGTCCCACTTTGGGCACATAAGTCCTTTATTGATTTGATCTCTTCCACAGTACCTGAGTAGATTGTGATGCTATTTGTTCTTACTTTTCAGTCATTCAGCAGGTAAGCTTCACAGGTTGGTGTTTTGCCATATTTGTCATATGTTCCAAATTATTCTTTTTAGTGCTTATCAAATGAAAGGCATGTTGTGCCCTTCCACAACAAAAGCTAGTCATTTATTTGACAGTATTCTTGGTCCTTCAATTGGCTTATAAATCCTTTGTTTGAAGACAGCATTTCAAAATACCTGTAAAAGCCAGTCTCCTAAGAAATGTGAAAGGAAATGCTTCATTCTAGGACTTATTATGAAAAAAGACATCAATCTTCATATTCTTAGTATTTTACAAATTATGCTGAACAGCTAGTGCCTGCTATTGCCATGTACTTTGAAATAAATGCTTATTTATAGAGAAGCTAACATTAAATAAATTCTAAAAAAATCAAACCATTCTAGTAAGTGTTGGTCAAATTTAATCCAACTATTGTATCTATATAAGATGATTCTGATGAAACAACCACCAAACCTTTCTGGACATAAGTATAAAAAACTGACAGAAAGTGTGTTAAAATGCTATCAAAAGAACAGTTTAACTTGGAGTTGTATTTACAGAAATGTACATAAATCACTTTCTTAACACTTTTATGTCTTTCAGTTTGTTCCTTTTGTTTATCTTCTTCTTTCATCTCCATATTTATATGGGTTGCTTTGATACAGAATGATCTGATACATGCAAGACAGGAAAAAGTACACTAATACATGTGAAGGTGAAGCACTATATGCTAAACTAAACCCTGGTTTCTTTATCACATTAAAATGATAGCAGGATTTTAGAAGCCTGTTAAATTTTGAAAATTAAATACAAATCAGATCTTATGTGACCTGATCCAGACTGAAAATTGATGTAGAATTCCTCCAACAGTCTGACAAATAGGTGGTCAATATAAAGTTGACACCCAGGACCAAAGCCCACAGAGAGAGACTCGGTGTGTCCAAACTACAGGAGCTGGTGACTGCTTTCTGGTCCCTGGTTTAGTGTCAAAACCCAGATTAGTTCCAGTGTCTGCATCCTTTAACTACACTTTGCACTATTCTAGTCCTGGCCACTCTGTGGTCCTATGCTCCCAACGATGGAAGTCTCAAAAATTAGAAAGTGGTCCAAATTTATAATAGAGATTAAATAGTTGCTCACCATTACCTATTAACTTGGGGGAGAGGGTGAGGGGAAAGATGTAAAGGACATCCATAGGAAAACATTTCAATAGAACTGATTATTAAAATTCATTCTCTTATTTTCTCAATTGCCATTTTACAAGCAGAATGTGAGCATCAGAGTCATTATCAAAGATCCTATGATAACCTTACCCACCTAAATTGTGGGAGGAAATCTGTAGGGCACTATCTTTTTGCTTAGAAAAAGCCCTTTACTTCAAGGTACTTCTGCATATACATAGCTGCATGATGAACAGGAATCCTTTTTACAGTCTCTTCAACTTTGTACCCCAGCTAGTACAGTGCTGAGAATTAATTATATCTATACAAAGAATCATCCGTTTTGATTGCAACACTAAAAAACATAAGTACAACAGCCTTTAACCAGTTGTTTTCACAAAAGTAAATGACTATTTATTATATTCTTTATAATTAATGAAGACCAAATTACTGACTATGATGAATGCCAATAAATACCCTCTAATACGCAAAAACTTTTCCCATTTACATTTTAATGAGATTTGAGATGTTAATGAATGAAGGGAGTCTACTAATTACCTCAGTGAGTGTCTCAAATAAAAGTGAACTTTGTTAGATGAATTAATATTAGTTCCTCATTAGGATGTTCTAATAGCTGAAAATAATTAATGTTTTAGCTAATATGCTGAAAATAAATAAGTATTTGTTTCACAGTTTGACAAATATTTTTAATGATAAACAATGAGTTCATCAGTAACACATGTGACTTTTCAAATGTGTTCCACATACCCAAATAACAAGATTCCTAACACACAACTTTTTAGTATAAAGATTTTTAAGTTTGGTTTTTTTAAAAAAACTTTATATTCATTTACACCCCATTTGACTGCTTGACAGACACTGAAATGAGGCTCAGTTTAAGCTATATTATTTTTATTAATATGTTTAATGTATAAATGAAGATCACTAAAGATAAATATTAGTCTAATTATCTTTCTGTGACAGATTTATGGCATCCAGTAAGGAAATTAATGTCCAGTACAGTTACCTGTTGTCATTAGTATATATTCTCTGAAAAGTGCATTTTCTGAAGCACAACAGTGCAGCTCAGTGTAGAGTACTGGTGGGGTCATGTATGAGGCCCTGGATTTACTCCATCCATCCCAGCCAACAGAAGATAAACAAAAGAGGTCTCAGCCATTTGCACATCAGAACAGCTTACTGCCAAATTGATTTGGAAAGGGAAAAATGGGAAAAAAAAGTATTTTTGTTTGATTCACCCCTTACTCCCTCCCAAGGATATATATTTTTTTTAAAATAAGCAACAGTATTTCCCTATTTGAAAAGTGTGTTTTACAAAAAAAGAAAAAAAAAGAGTTTTGATGTTGAAAAGAGTGTTGACAGAAAATTTAAAAAGATGGTGGGTTAGAATTTCTAAGACTGCCCAAAATACTGGATTAAATTGTAGGGGACAGATGCCACAGACCTCACTTGTTCATGTGTCAGTTAGGAAGTGGTAGAAACTACACAGATTCCAGGAAGACTACTTGCTAAAGAAAGTTTAAAACCTAAAGGTCACATTATGAATACATAAAAATGCTAATTCACACATACATTCAGGAAAGAATATACACAATTTACTACAATGCCAAAATAAAATTTATAACCACTGTTTTAACCATTTATCTTGGCATAATGGTATATTTATAGCCAAGCTGTTTAAAATATAAATTGTCCTCCTTTCTCTCCCAAATGAATAAATAAATGAAACATTCAACCCTATATTGCAACAGTAGTTTGTTACAACATCCTGTATACATACTTCCCATAACTTCTTACTTAACAAGGTTGCTGATCCTGAAAATACAGAAACATATGTAGCTCCAAGGAATACACTGATAGGCATATTTGTCATATTCAGCCTCTGATCCACGGAAGTGAATCCAGTGGGCTGGCGAGGCTTAACACGCTCTGGAGCACTCAATCCCAGTGGCAGTTAACAAATAGTTCCTTCTAAAACAGTTGTATAGAAAGGTCAAAGTATACCTTTTTTGCTTGTTACGTTAACCTCATAACTTAGTTTGCTTCTGGGTAAGGGAACAAGGAATATATATCATTGTACTTGGCTATTTTTCACACGTCAGCCTGATTAGATAGCTATGTACAATGGTATGCGTCCTGCACCCGGGTTGATTATCATACCTCTGGAGTCACACCGGGCACTTTCAGATTCTGCCACTATGCCCCCCAAACGGGTACATAAATCACAAATCTGACCTTAAAAGGTGGTTTCTCTAATGGGTAGTGTCTCCGGTTGAGTTTATAAAATTAGTCATGCTATGTTTGCTGGAAGTAAGCTTCTGTTTAAATTTGGCAAGACAGCACTGAAATTCTAGCAACAGTTTCAGAAAGACGCACACAGGGTGTTTCTACTGATCGGAAAAGCATGTGAAGGTCACTTTGTTTCTTTTTAATCTCTCATGAATTTCTTCTGTTCCTGATCTGTGGCTAAAAGAGAGTGTTCCCGAAATGTCACATCTGCTCTCCTCTTTCCAGACACCTGAAACTACTCTGGACTGGCTGCAATGTGTTGTAAAAGGACTGCCTATATTTATGAGTATCAGAAATTTTCAACAAGTTGCTCAGGAAAGCGGGGCTTCTACTACCCTGAGGATATCAGGGAGTTGTGACATTGGACAAGCAGATGTGGTCATGTGTGGTTATCAGGATTTCTGGGTAGCTTTCACATGGTGGATATTTTCCCTTCTAGGTGGCGTGGTCCGTTTCACGGGCCACATAGCGAGTATGGCAATGGGCCAAGTGCGGTGAATGCTCACTAGTGCTCACCGTTGGGTGATGAATGGTGTGAGAAGCTATGAGCAAATCAGCGAGGGCCTACTACAATGAGAGAGGTTATGCTGTTGAAACATCGGTATGGAATAGACAATTGGGACTGTATGAGTGTATGTTTTGAGAACATCAGTAACATTTAACATTTTCAGATCTTGTCAATCTACTGGGTAATTACATCCTATTAACATATTGTGGTGCTAAACCTCCTGATTAACCTTTACATGGGATTCTTTGGAACTTCAAAAGAATAAAAAAGATGTTCATGCTAATTAACCCCTGTTACTACCAAAGCTGTTTGGCCATGGAGGAAAGCAACCTAGGCGGTGGTGGCCTGAGAAACATGCCTTCCTATTCCAGCAACAAAACATAAGCAAACATTCCATGGGCAACATATGCCAAAAAGAGCTTAAAGCATTTAAATTAAATCAAACAGATGTAAATCAACATTTGCTGTAATGTGGGCGGAAAAAAAAACCATGAAAGATGGCAAGAAATGGAGATGCAGCAATTATGACAACAGTGACCAGACTAAATGAAGAATTGAACACCTATCGAAGAATAAAAGCTCACGTTATTATATTGGGTGAAGATACTTTGCTTTCTTGCTTGACTTTTAAAAAACATTAATGTGTTACTGTTGATATGCAGAGGTGGGAACAGTACCTAATATTCCAATTAGGGATTTTCAGCTTCTTTTTCTCTATACCCATAAAGGTAAAAATGCTTTGAAAACAATGAAAGTGACCTACACAATACATGATCAGTCTTGACAGATCCCCATGCTTAGCAGGCTGTTTTGCTACAAATGCAAATACATAATACAAAGCATCAAAGGCTTACTTACTGATCTAGCAATACAACAGTGCTTTCACTTTGTTAAAATCAATACAATCAGCTAAAAGAGACCAGAAATTAGCAGTCTCTAACACACACTGTCACTCCTGTGGTAATGCATATCACTTTCTGCATGACCAGAATAGAAAGACTCCCTTTTCTCTGTCTCTTTTTGGTTATCAGGAAATGCAACATTCCTTCTTTTTTCTCTTCCAGCTGCTCAACTCTGTGCCTTTCCACTGAGTGGTGAAAAATGCAAATCAAGTGAGGAAACCAACAGCAGGAAAAACATGACTAGGAAATGCATTGTTCTCCAAATGTTCTCCATTTCTCTTCCCAGTCCTTGTGTTAACATTAGCCTCTGAATAGAATGAAAAATATCCACAATATAATTCCACTACTTGGCTCTTTTTTAAAAATTTTCTTCTCTTCTGGTGGGGGAGAAGTGAAACCCAGGAGAGAAAAAAAGATAAGAGAACCCCCCTCTACCGCCTCAGAAGAAAAGAGAAAACATCAGTGGGACTGGCTCTTCTGTAGGAAAAGGGAGCTGCGTTCCTCTTCCTTTCCCTAACCAGGAGGCAAAGGAGAGCTTGACAGACTTTCAAAGGTTTACCCAGAACACAAGAGAAAGAATGACCTTATCAATATTTTCTCCTATCCTAATAGCCAGGCACTTAGATGTAGAAAGTCAGATGGAACAGTCCAGAAATTCAGGGCATGTTCTGCTGTGTGATTTCTGACATGACTGTTGCCTAAAAGCATTGTATTTTTGAAAGAATCCATTGTTCCTTTTTCTTCTCCAGGAGCAATCGTGTCCCATCACCATTTCATATTAAAATGTGATTATAACTGGTGAGCGGTCCATTACTCTTTTATTGATGTGGTTAAGCAGTGAACACGTCACCTCACCAAAACGTTCCTGGAGTTAAAAAGTAAGGTATTACATGAAATTTTGTTCATATGATTGATACTTTGCCTAGTAGTGATGTCTCTTCAGGTATAACTGACCTATGGAGAAACCAAGCTAAAGAAAATTTAAATCAGTAGAGAGCTAAAGTAAAACAAGAGTGACATGTAACATCTTTGCTGAGGAAAAACTTTTGAGGCTTGAAAATAATGCAGTATGTCTAAAGCCAGCTTTTGTATTCCTCAAATGAAAAACAATTAGTCAAATTCTAAGAATGATCTGAAAAGATATTAAAATTTTAATCTTTTGAGCCTTTTCAAATAAGTAAAAAGTTTTCTTTTAGATCTAGCCTACAGATCACATTGCACATTAATAATTTGTAGTATTCTGTTCCAGAATGGTTTATGAAGCACACAAACACCATTTTATGTCTTCAGAAAAACTAGCAGTAAGTGCTTTTGGCTTCTGTTGCCAGTTCACCATTCTTGTTTACAGAACTCACTCAAACTTTGATTCATAGGACATCTTTCATGTCCTCGACTTCTATTAAAGCAAAAGAAGAGTAGAAGCGGAGGACATGTTGAGATTTACTGTGTTTACAAGAAACATTTTTTCCCCACTGATTTGCAGTGACCAATACCAGGGGGAGTGTAATTCCATTCCTGGTATTTATGTGGTTAGCATAGAAGTTTCTCTGTCAAATATACTTTACCAGAGTGAGTAGAAAGATTGGAAGAGACAATAAATTCTGTCTTGATCACTTTGGCTTTTGAGTTGTTTTTAAACCTAAAGCAGTTATTTCCTTTCAGCATGAACTGCTACTTGAGGAAGTAGGAAATCTAATATTTCTTGTCTTATCTATTTCTAGGAAACCTTGGCATGTCTTCTTTCTGTAATTCCTAATAAAATTTAGCATTTCTTGAAGACAAGAAAGGCATACATATGTGTGTATCTGTGTGTAATATACACAGACATATACAAACCCCTGACCATGAGAATGTGGTGACGATAAAGTCATATTAATTGTTTTCACTTATGTTGCCCTTTTCATCTTTAACACTTGCCAAATTTATCTATCTATGGTCCACTGTGAGACCAACCCAGGAAATGCTACTTTTACCTGTATGAATAATTCCAGTGAAGACAATGGGATTAGCCATGGTAGTAAGCAATGGCCTACTTTGTGTTCTATAGTATATTTTACTCAAGTTTATGGGAAGTTTTAAAAGTGGGATGTGAATTACTAAGCCAAGTAATTACCAAGATGTGCTGCTTAGAGCTATGAGATACTGCTACATATGCTAGATATAGAAAGAAGCTTAAAGTTATATATGTAGATAGTTTAGAATTAAATCCTAAACAAATATGTTAAATACAAAGAATTTCAAGCACAGGAGTCTTTCATGTAAATGAGGAGAGTATACAGCAAACCCTGAATTAACTGTGGCTGTGCCCTCTGAAGTGCTTCCTCTAATACACTAAATGTTAATATACTATAAGCTAAACATACTGGCCTACAGTACAGTTACAGTGATTCTTTTAATCTTTACTGCACCTAAACAAAAGCAGTAATTTGTTCACATCTATGACAGTGAACCTCTTTATATTTCATTTCACCACGAAAGTTTAAAGAGTCACTTGCAAAAAAAGCCTTGAGAACTAAAAAATTTCTTCTCACACAGCCAACACAGTAGGAGAAGAAGTGGCAAAGGTAAGAGTTAATTCCTGTGAGATATATATATGGTAAATCTATCAGTGCTTCATCTGGAACTGTGATTTCCCGTGTATCTAAAATTTTAGCAACGTAAATTCTCTACAAAGAGGAAGCGCATCTCAGAAGAATTGCTTCACACAGGATTTTCCACTATTTTACTTTCAAGTAGAGGTATGAATTCTCTGATAGGAAATATATATCCAAAATCACTTAATTTTATTTCTTTTGCAAAATGCAGGAATTATTCTCCTACCTACTCACTCTTAGTGTTCTTCAAATGACCAAGAATCCTTGCTGTCAGTCAGTCAGTACTCTGGATGCTGCAATATACCAGGATGCAGTTTTTATTGGTCTTTTGGATACTACTTAAGACACTCGAATTAATTACTGGAATTGTGTTTAGCTGGTGGCTATGAAATCTGAATGCTTCAATAATATCTGTGATG
This sequence comes from Buteo buteo, assembly GCF_964188355.1. NCBI lineage: Eukaryota > Metazoa > Chordata > Aves > Accipitriformes > Accipitridae > Buteo > Buteo buteo. Next base: position 18,695,872 of record NC_134190.1, on the reverse strand, counting down.
CCTTCTCCAGATGCAGCAGGTGATTAACTAGCTTTGTCATTTTGCTTCTGTGCAGTATGAGGGCCTATCTTAGCTGTTCATATGATGCTTGACAGATTATCATTATTTTAAGATTTGACTTGAAAAGTCTATACCTCCAAAATTGTTGCAAAGCAATATTTTTGTTTAGAATCTAATTAAAAACCAAGAAAACTATTTTACCCTTCATTTGCACAGTGTATTTTCTCTAACATATTTCCAAAGGATGGCCTTCCTCAAATACAGTAATAGGAACTATTGAAAGAGTAACAATAATTTTGAATTATTGAGAAGAAAGTTCGAGTATAAAGGCAGTCTATGTAATTAAAAATACATTCTACATCTTCCTCAACAAATACCAGACAAGTTGGCATCACACTCAACTTCTTACACTTGAAAAAATCAGCAATGCCATAATGAAGAGCTTAATCTCAAGCTGTTTTGCTTGTAGGTTATAACTTCGAAGACAATGAACTCATTGCTAGTGGCATGGGTGGTCAGCTGGTGCTGTCAATAACTTGTTACAAAAACGACTTTAAACTTCTTTCAGATGTGTCCTGATGAAGCAAAAGGGAATCTCTGACAGTTTGATACTGCTGTGTTCCCATAGAGCTTGCTTACAAAGGAAAGTTTGTGTCTTGGCGCTCCATCATGATGAAGACATACTCACTAAGTGACTCAACATTGCCTCCTGTCTCTTCTGCATGATAAATGGGTAGGCTGCAGGAATACAGTTTAAAACTCAAAAGATAAGGAAACTGCAGCTTTGGATAAAAATTCAGGACAAAGTAGTCTCAAAGACTTACTTGGCATGTCAAGACAGTTCCTGCTGATCCAAGAGGTCCAATATCTCCAACATGCATGCAGGTGGCATATGTCTGTGGCTTTGGCACAGTTAGCGACGGGATTCACACAGGACCTGGTCCAACCTGTCATAGCAGCACCCTCTCTATTTTGCAAGCAAGAATACAGAAATACCCCTATGAGACCTACATTAGAGTAGGGCACACTAGTGGTATGTTCTTGCATCTCTTTTTAACACATGCAATTACAAAAAAATCATCCCACTGGACTTGTCTCCCAACAGCAGGACCTACAGGAAAAAGGCTAGCCAAAATCAAAATGTCAAGATTAAACTATTTGTGAGTAGCAGCCTGTAACCCTGGTTCGGGGTTCATTTACAATTCATACTTTCCAAAGGACAAGGCAGCTATCCCACCTGAAAACTCACTTGCAAACACTCCTCTAACCATACTCATGTTCATTTGAAGAAGAACTTGAAGGACACAGATTTCAAATCCAAGAGAGTTTACAGAACAGTGTAATACTGATATTAGGCTTTTCAGTGCAGTATTGGCCCAACCTTCAGAAGCAATGTGCTCCCACACACGCTGCTGAAGTCTACAGGAGCCAAAAGCATGCAGCATCTGCCCTCAAACGCCACAAAACAATGTGCTGACAATCATTTTCAGACTAGCACCCAAAGTGGGTCTCACAAGCTACCAACTTCTAACTGCCCTAATATTTTCATCATTATAGTTAGCTTCCAAGTGACAAGATGAAGAAGGATGGGGGGAAATCAGTTCAATTTTGATTAGGAGGTAAAGAAATTAATAGGTTTGTTTTTCTTAACCCAGTAAAACCTGCATTCTAAACAGGAATGTTCTAGCTGATATAATCTGCTGATTATTTATTCACAGTTTTGCAGCTAAATACTGTTAAAGCTTTTCCATCATCTGTTTACCTGTGGTTTTGAGAACCAAGAAGCTAATGGATTCTATTGTAAAGGGAATAATAGTTTTTATTCAAATGTCCTCAGAAAGTTTTCAGCTTACATTTTTAAATTTCAATTAATAGTTCCTAAGGCACTGACAACCCCCGAACACACAGTCATGATTGCTAACTGTGAAAGAGAAGTTATATTTTTGTTTTATTTTGAAGAATTAGAAGGCTTTCAAGATTATTCTAACTTTCCTGCTGAAACTTGCTTAAAGTATAATGAACACTGTTTTAAATTCTTCAGCTTAAAAATAGGACACAAATGGTATTTGTTTGAAATTATTTATATGGGGCTGTTCAGCTTTAGAGAAAAAAAACATTTTAATTTTGTGAGTTTCATTTATAATCAAAATTAAACTCTATATTGGAAATGAATATGAAAGGAAGAAAAAAAAAAACACTTGCAATTTTCTAGATAGCATATGCATTTCTAACTTTACCGAGTATTATAGATGCTCACAAACAGCAGAATTTGTTTATACTTCTCACGATATACAAATGAGATGCTTAATGATCCATTTTGTTGAAAATCAGCAGTACTACTAACACATCAACCATGGTAGTGTATATTCAGTTAAGTTCTCATGTCCTACACTTTATGGACCTTTATGGATTCCTATTGTCAGCTTTACAACCAGCTTCACTGTTCCACACTATTCTTGCTGGTACATATTATAAAATCACATGTATAAATTTGTATAGGTGGAATTGATGGCTCAAACTAGAGCCAAATGATGTGCAGACTCCTACAATACAGTGCTGCATTGTAAACTATAAATATTGGAGAAGAAATAATGTAGTTGGTTCATCACAGCACTTCCCTTTAAAGAATATCTTCCAGGACACTACAGTTTGTTCATATGAAGGATTTCTTACACTGGGGAGAGTATCACAATATGAGTTATTTTATGGTTACTTATTATATATGCTAGATTGGTTTCACTTTGCTAGTCTTTGTTGTAATCCAACCGGTGCCAACTTAAATAAACTCACCCCTTCCCTAATATAATTTAAAAATGTAAATGCAGACAAAAAAATGCACTAAAAAGAATTATACACAGATGTATATCTGTACTTCAGAAAATCCACACACCTTAAAATTTCTTTGACAGTCCATGCTTTCAGAGAATAAGCACAAATGTCAACCAGATGCAGAAATCAGCAATAAGGAGCTTTTGGAGTTAGAACAATGAGGCTATAAAGGATTTATACTGCAGGACTATTGGGAAGAAAGAAAATCTGAAATTAATGTCTGTCTTTATTATCTGAAAATATGTATAGCATCCAAAGCTGCTGAATTTCAAAAGGGTTTTTCAGTTTTTGAAACAGTCATCTGTAGGTCTCACATGAAAAAATGTGCTGCCTTGAATTTCAACAAAGAATAAAAAAAAAAAACATTTTCAGGACAGACTTGACTACTTTGTTCTGTTTTATAGTATTTCTTAGTTAGGATGATATTTCAAGCTCCAGCCCCACTGTTTGGTCTGTAGCTTGTGAATCAACAAGGAATAAAAATGAGCAACCGTGCCACTAAATAGAGTATACAATTCCAGATCCAGTGATAGGACCATCTCCTTAAACCAAGCAACCTGGTTTGTACTTTTATAGGTAGCCGTTCTGGAAGGTTCACTTTCTCTTTTTTTCTTGAAACTGCAGAAGTCTTCATACTTGACATTATTTTCTGCACACCATCAAAATGTGCAGACAAAATCACCCCTAGCTGGCAGTATGTATCCTTCAAACACTGACAACTCAGAGACACCAAAATTATTGTATTAAATTATTAAGAATCTTGATATTTATCTTTTCTAAATGTCACTGTGTATCAAATACACTAGAAAAATTATATCCAATGATAAGAGTCTCAGTCAAGTAGAAAGATTCATATTTAAAAAGAAATGCCAAACAACATTTAGAAATAATTCAAGAAATAAAATAACTGTTTTCAATTTATAAGGTATATAAACGGGATATAATGTCAATTTATAAAGTTCAGTCTGTAGTCACAACTCCATTTCATTCTCTGGTTTTGAAATAAATCACTTTAAAATAGCCCCAACATTTAAAGTTTCATCAGACCTTTACTGAAAGACCAGCTCAACTAAACAACCAATATTTGCTGTTATTATTGAATCCCTGTAACTGTGAGCAACATTTAGCAAGTTTGCATAATCAATAACTCTCCTCTGAGCAGACAGACTTATAAAAGCTTTGCCCTGTACCAAAAGGTCTGAAACATTAAGATAAATCCCTGTGAAGGCGGACGCACAAGTGAAAATATTTACCACTCAATAAATTGGATCATACTGCTTTCTGTTGATGAAGCAGGTTACATGCTGTATGTAGCCTAAGTGAACTTGCTCTCAGTTTTAAAACGTTTTTCAGTAATGTCAAATGAAAAATCTATGTTATGCCTCTGTCAATATTAACAGTCCAGCAAAATGACACATTTCATGTTAAATAATATGCTTTTCAATTTCCCTTTCCTATCATCTATTCCTAAGTGCTAATCCAAAGGCATTAATTTACAGTTCTATAAAACAAAATGTTACATATTTTTTGAACTTTAGGATCTAGCTCACTTGGTTCATATTGATGGTCAACCTTTTAAATATTTCATTATCACATTATGAGGTGAGGGGTTTTTTCAGCTTTCATGACTCTGAAATTATTTCTTTCTACCTGTTGTGGTTAGCATGAAACAGACAGTATGATAGAAAGATTTATTAAGTAGAATAAATTTTTCAAACTTTTATGAAACAGTTGCAGGATTTTGAATTATTGACACTGCCAGAAGTACAAGTCACTTTCTCTTTAATACAGAGTGGGGCAGAAGCCTGATAACCTGGTTTGGGGTGCCAGGCATGGCTAACAGGAGCTTTCACGTCCCTTGAAACTATGGAGCCTCCTCTGCCATATAAGAATAACTGTAAATGTTAAAGCTGCAAGAAGATTGTCTGACCGGGAAAAGGGAACATAAGGCTTTCAAAAATATACCTCTTCCAGAGCCTGTTTGCTTGTCAACATTTCCAAGCATTTACACTAGGTTTGGGCAAGGGTTTTATTTGCTGGATTGTTTTCTAGTGGAATGGTTTTCAATACCTGAAAACTGAAGTAATTTGCAAGAACTTATTTCTCTTCCATTAAATTCTCATGTAGAAAGGTTTCTCAAAGCCAAAACAAGATTTCAGGACAAAAAAACCACAGAGCCAATTCCTGTAAAAACCAATAGCATAGCAGTTATCTTCAGTATGAGTGACAGAGATTGAAATTCATTGAAAGGTAAAGTACTGACAGTCATCCACAACCATGACTAACTATAATATGTTTAGCCCTTTAGAAGTCTTATTCTGAAATATAACATGCTTCAAAATGTTTTGATACAGACTCCTAGCTTTTAGACAGTTAACAGTTTGAATGAATCAAGCACAAATCCTTTTCTTTCCTAAGCTGTTTTACCCAGTATTTTATTGCAATTCTTTAATAATGAAGACATTATAGGTAGAAGCTCAGACTCCTCATTAACAACCAAACTATGACATCAATAATTAGCTTATAAAATAAGTTTATTTATATGATTTAATTACAAAAATACTTTTTTCAGTGAGACAAAAGAAGTTTTTGTGTGCTGAGAGTTGTGATGTAAACACATCTTTCTTTTGAAAGAACTAGACAGTTCTGTTTAATGCACAGTTTCTCTCAGGAAAAGAGGTAAGGGAAAGAAAAGCAGAAGAGAATAGAATGGGAAACTTGCTATGAGATTATACATCATAGTGGAAGAGTTCATAAAATCGATATTTAACCTCTCATAGAGGAGAGCTCAAGAAATGCATAAGACTGTCTTTCCTAGGCAGTCAAGTAGTCATCCCCCTGCCCCTGTCCCACCCCCCCCATCAGATTATCCTGCCCTGTTTGTTTCCAATTCCCATTTTACAGATGAGGAAGAGAGACACCAGACAAAATAATGTTCACATGAAGAAAGGAACTTATGAACCTCAGCAGGTAGCCTTGTAGCTCATGTAACTTATGCTGTTGCCTGCCATATGTATGATCCATAAACCTACATTTTTCTTTCAATCACAATATATGGTGACTACTTCAGAAGACAGTTCAGCACAGCCAGTAGTATTGAGTGAGGTCCCACCTGAACTACACAGTAGCAAAATTAGGAGACAAGGCTATCAGTTTGCATACTGCTGCTCTGCTGTTTGAATACCTTACTCTGTGAAACTGTCCACAAAGGACTTTCTGCTATGAAGTTTTCTGTGAGGGGGTCATCTCAACTGTGTTTTAAAGAACATGGAAGGGGGGAATGCTTTTATCTCAAGATCCAAAGAATAGAACAGAACAGAATAGAACAACTTCAGTTGGAAGGGACCTACAACAATCATCTAGTCCAACTGCCTGACTAATTCAGGGATGACAAAAAGTTTAAGCATGTTCTTAAGGGCATTGTCCAGATGCCTCTTAAACTGACTGGCAGGCTTGAGGCATCAACCACCTCTCCAGGAAGCCTCTTCCAGTGTTTGACCACCCTCTCAGTAAAGAAATGCTTCCTCATGTCCAGTCTAAACCTCCCCTGGAGCAGCTTTGAACCATTCCCATTCATCCTATCAGTGGATCCCAGGGAGAAGAGCTCAGCACCTCCCTCGCCCCTTCCCCTCCTCAGGAAGCTGGAGAGAGCAATGAGGTTGCCCCTCAGCCTCCTTTTCTCCAAACTAGACAAGCCCAAAGTCCTCAGCTGCTCCTCATAGGACATTCCTTCCAGACCTTTTACAGCTTTGTTGCCCTCCTCTGGACACGGTCAAGGACCTTCACGTCCTTCTTAAATTGTGGGGCCCTGAACTGCACACAGTATTCAAGGTGAGGCCACACCAACGCTGAATACAGCGGGATAATCCCCTCTTTTGACCGGCTGGTTACGCTGTGTTTGATGCCCCCCAGGATGGGGTTTTCCCTCTCGGCTGCCAGGACACACTGCTGGCTCATATTGAGCCTGCTGTCGACCAGCACCCCCAGAGCCCTTTCTGCAGGGCTGCTCTCCAGCCACTCCTCTCCCAATTTATACTTGTGCCTGCCATTACTCCATCCCAGGTGCAGAATCCAGCATTTCAACTTGTTAAATTTCATCCCATTAATCATAGCCCAATGCTCCCATCTATCTAGATCCCTCTGCAAGGCCTCCTGTCCCTCAAGAGAGTCAACATCACCTCCCAGTTTGGTATCTTCAGCAAACTTGCTAATGGTACATTCAACTCCTGCATCTGGATCGTTGATAAATATATTGAACAGAATTGGCCCTAGAATTGAACCCCGAGGAACATCGCTGGTGACCAGTCAGCAGCCAGATGTAGCCCCACTCACTACAACCCTTTGAACTCTGCCCTTCAGCCAGTTCTTCACCCAGCACACTGTGAACCTGCTCATCCCACAGCTGGACAACTTGTCCAAAAGGATGCTGTGAAGAACAGCGTCAAAAGCCTTACTAAAATCCAGAAACACTGCATCCACTAGATGGGTGACCTTATCAGAGAAGGATATCAAAGTAGTTAAACAGGAATTTCCCTTTGTGAACCCATAATCTTCTCCATAATTTTTCCAGGAACTGAGGTCAAACTAACAGGTCTGTAGTTCCTTGGGTCTTCCCTCATGCTCTTTTTGTAGATTGCAGTAACACTGGCTAGCTCCCAGTCAGCAGGGACCTCTCCAGACTCCCAAGACCTTTGGCAGGTGATTGAGAGGGGTCCTGCCATAACATCTGCTAGTTCCTTCAGTAATCTGGGATGAATCCCATCAGGCCCCAGGGACTTGTGAACATTCAGCTGGTACAGCTGGTCTCTTACAACTTCAGTGTCCACAAATGGAAAGTCACTGTTCCCACACTCATGGTCCTCTGACTCAGGGGACCAGTCAGCCCAAAGTCTGATCAGATTATTAAAGACTAAGGCAAAAACCACATTGAATGCCTGTGCTTTTTCTTCATCCCTATTAGTCAGATGACTGTTCTCAACAAGTGTCGGTCCAATGTTTTCTTTAGACCTCCTCTTACTATTAACGTACTTAAAAAAGCCCTTCTTGTTATCTGAAACACTGGCCAGTTTCAACTCTAATTGCGCTTTGGCCTTTCATGTCTTCTCCCTGAATATATGAACCACAGGTCCAAAGGCCTTGCTTCGCATGAAAAAATGATGGATAAAAATCCCTGAGCACAAATTAGGGAAAATCGGAACAGAGCCTGAGTTATTTGGGAAAGAATTTAAACCCATGTCAGTGTTTAAATCTCCAGGAAGCACGCCTGATACTAAGCATAGCTATTTTCTAGGGGATGGGGCACTTGTCCTTCCTAGATCACTTTGTTTGCTTAGTTTGTTAGTTGTACAGTGCAGACCTCTCACATGAGAGGGGGAAGCCATGAGTTCCTTTTCAACATATTCCAGTCACTGTTCAAGTGTTCTCGTTGACGTGGTACCTCTCATACAGTTTATACATAAGGAGTTCTTCAGTATCTTTCCTCCTCAAAGGGAACTGCCTGATCATTCAGGTGCTTGTACATAATGCTGTATTTGTATTGTAATACATAATAATGTATATGTATTTTAAAATCAAATTAAGTAGCTAAAATCTTTTATGCTTTGTTTTGAGATTCATCAGACCCTCAAATAGGCTAGCATTTTGTGCCAATAGAATAATGCTAGCATTATGAGAAATTTACTTCTTATATTCTTTGGAGAACAGGAAAATGCAAGATACAGGAAAAAATCTGATATTGCAAATTACTTACTACAAGACAGGAACATCTTATGATCAAGTAGATTCCGGTATATGCATTTAAAAAGATCTGGTTTACATGCAGGAGTTACTTTTTTCATTTCACATAAAAAGAGAAGTACATAATGCAAACAACAGGCCACATGCTGAATTTCTGAAGAATGAACAATACAGTTAGGTTCCATTGCTCTTGAATACATAACTGGCAGTGCAGAAGTACGAGAAAAGTGAGGTAGCTGAGGAATATTAGGCAGGGTTTGGTTTTGGTGTTTTTTTTCTTAAATCAATAACTTGTAATTTCTTCATTAGCATACAGAAATATGATCCCTTTCCCGTGACATAAAACCTGCACAAACAGCTTTTTTCCATGATGTAATGAATCCCTTGTTGATATAAAATGATCAAAGGACTAAGATGAAAGCTTTAAACTCTATGATAAAACATTGATAATTGTACTGTAATATTCAATACTGTGACCCAAATAAAGTAGTTTTATCTTCTGACTTCAACCTTAAAGCTTTATAAAAGCTGTGTATAATCTTTTGTAAGTCTTATTGTATCAACAGTTCTATAAGTACCAATTACCTGCATAACATTTTATATTATAACTGCCAATAAAACTTGCAATTCAGGCTGCAATGAAGTATTCCATTTAGATTAAGTAGCAAATATAATTAGTTAAATCAATGAGAATGTTTTACACTATCCATAAATGCTTAAGACCCTTGAATTAGTGTTGTCCAGGGCTTTTTCCACATTTTTGGTCTGATTCTAATTTGTGTAATGTATCGGTACAATTAGGAAATTTATCATAATGCCTATAATATAAATTTATGGACAAACTTCAATAAATGTCTATTATACAATTACTTGTTAATATTACAAGCTCTTCATTGTTTGCTTAATTAGCTGATTTAATTCATGTAAATACCACATTACTTAAACACTTAATATTAATTTCTATGGTTTTATGCCATTCAACAGTGTATGTTGGATCAGTTCAATCACAGAACCATGACATCACGAGAGAAAAAGTGAGATTTTTTTTGATAGTTCACTTTTTTCCTACAGTGCCAAAATTTATTTTATGCTAAACAGAGCTAATCAATCATTTTAATTAACAACCAGAGGTGGGCTGAGGTCTCCCACTGAACTGAACAGTGACTGCTAAGTTTGGTGTCATCTGCTTCAGGGCAGATTCAGCTTATTGAGTTTGGTTGTTGAGAAAAACTTTTGGATATGAAAATAGCTCCCCTTCTTTCTATACCTGAAGCAGGTCTTTACAAAATGTGGCATTTCGTTTTGTGAACAGATAAAAAACTGTTTAATGTTTGTTTTTACCTGTTTTTGTCACTGTGGATACCTTTATGTTTAGACTTCAGGGTATTTTCAAAGCTGTGTGTAGGAGTCGAGAAATTATACATCTGAATCCCATTATTTTCTAACGGGATTTGAATGCATATATTTGCCCTAAGATTTAATTATACTTCTTTGCAAATGTAGATCAATTAGACAACTTAAAAACCTGCTCTTTGGGGGAAAAACTTACAGTTTCTCTTTTTCTTAGAGTATAATAATTATACCATCAAATTTGCTCTACCACTTTTTCCTTGACTTTCATTTGCACAGTAAAAAAAAAAGTATATACATATTCTATATATATTTATAAACTCTCATTTTTTAAATTAATGAGTACAGAATTATGCAACTGAGCTGGAAGGGATCTCAGGAAGTCATTGGTCCATCTCTTTGCTTCAGTATGGAAAGAAGTACAATTATGTGCAAGATGTTTCTTGCCAGTTCTGAAAGATTTTCTACAGTGGAGACTTCACAGACTCTGAAACTAGCCTATTCTAATATATCATTATGTTTATTATTTCAACATGCAAATTAAACTGCTCTTTAAACCTATTCATTACCTATTGTCCTAACATCATTAACACAAAGAACTGACAACTACTTTCCTCTTTCAAGTAGTATTTTTCATATTTGAATACTCTTAAATCTTCAGTCTTCTTTCAAAGAACCAATCCCAAATTGTAGAGTTTTCCTCATTAGAAGAATTATCTAGATGTCTGATTATACTAATTTTTCTCCTCTGAACTATTTGCACTATTGGTGTTTAGCTTTCTCAATGGGTCCAAATGCTCCCCAAAACAGGTTACTATATTCCAGCTAAGGTTTCATATACGATGAACAAAGCAAAAGAATTACACAGCATTTCTCGTGAGCTGTACTTCATTTACATATCCCAGCATGATGTACAATGTTCTCCTTTACAGCAGCATGACACCACTGATTGATGTGTGGCTTATGATCTGCTGAGGATTATCCTCAGATCCTTTGATAACTGAATTGCTATCTAATCAACTTGTGTAGAACTGCTATCTGTATTCATGCACCTGATATTACAACCCAAAAGTAGAAGCCTGTAGTAGTCATCTTTACTGAATTGAATCATACATTTAAAAACCTTCTTTCCCTGTTGTTAAAATTACTTTGAATTATAATACAGACTTCCAATATCCTTGCAGTTTATACCAGGACAGCATAATAAGCATAATTTCTATTCCATCACCAAGGATATTAATGAAATATAAACCAGAATTCAAGTAGGATCCTCTGAAGAGCATTACTCAAAAGTAAAGCTCCTTCCACTGACAATCTCTCTCTCAATACCATCTTGTGATCGGTTTTGCTGTAACACTATGGTGGTCTCACCTACACCATATCCAGGAAGCTTCATTACAGAAATATGTGAAACTGTGTCAGAAGTCTTACTAAGGTCACAATAGATAGTATCTTTTGATTCTCTACTATACATAAAACATTAAATCCAAATTATCTGTTATTTCATTATCTTTTAAAATCTTACAAATAATTTGATTGTTTGTGACAATAATTTAGGGGAGAAGAAAGGGTGGAACAGAGCAGAAAATTGAAATAATTTAGCAATAATTTACCAACTCTTCTTCCCATTCCTCTCAAAAACATTATTATATTTTTCACTTTCCAGTCTTCTAACACCTCATTTATTTTTCATGCACCCTCAAAAATAATGACCAACAATTCTGACATTACTTTAATTGGTTCTTAAAGCAGTTTAAAGTACATATCATCAGGGCCAAAAGAATTGAGCAGATTCATCTTTTCCAAATATGTGCCAGCTTATTCTTTCTCTGTTTGGCAGTAAGAACTTGTCATTGACACCAGCTATGCCTGTAGTTGAGCATTTCAGGGAATGTTGACAGAAAGACAAGGCAATTTTCCCCTGTTGACAGACCATTGCCATTCCCAGCTTTCTTTTTCCTTGAATGTACTTGCAGAATGATTTCTCAACGCTCTTGCATGTCACTTCCTAACTGTATTTTCTTGAGCTATATCAGTTCTGGTGTTGTTCCTATGTATGTGAGCTACTTTTCTTACCTTTCCAAGTTTCTATCTGACCTAGTTTCCATAGTCTGCATGATCCCTTTCATGGTTTAGGTCATTTGATCTCTTAATAGACTTCCTGCTCTTCCTCTGTAATTGGATAGTTTGCACTTATGCCCTTAATATTGTCTCTTTAGGAATCAGCTGACTCCCTTTAACTTATTTTTCACTGAATTTGTTTCTATGTGTCCTGAGTTTGTTAAACTCCATCTTTTTGAAGTCTACTATTTTTATTCTGCTTTTCTTCTTCCTAAGGATTGTGAACTCTATCACTTCCTTCCTACTAGTTAACATCAAACCTAAAAAAGCTTCACCTTTGACTTTTTTTTCCTTTTACTGTTTAAAAAAATTGCCATTCATACATTGCAGGAACTAATGACTGAACAAAATCATTGCTCAGACACAAACACAGGTTTTGTAAAAAACTGATAAGCTAAGCACAGTGATGTTTGAGGATATTGCATGTTTTCTTATCAGCAATTTAAAAAGCTACAGCTTGAAAAAGAATTCCTACTTAATAATTTTTCTACGAATAGGACCTATTTTTTCTCATTTTGAATTATCCATGGCAAGTGTATATTAAATTACTAAGCCCTACATGTCATTCAGAAATGTTGAGAAATTATTAACCACTTCTTAGTCTGTGAGTGGTCTGAAAGGAACTTTTGACAAATACCATGCAAGCCCACAATCCTAGATACCTACAGATATAACTAGCAGCAAAGACTCTTTTCATCATCATTCCTATGGGCATTGTGCAAGCATCAGTAACACATGTAAAGTAAGCATATAATACTCTCAGATCAGAATGGCAACATTTTAACATGCTGCTCTAGCGTAAATTACTGCGTATTTTGAAGAACAGTGGTGATTTAGGGCTCAAGCCTTTAAGGATCTCTTGAAATACCTTAGTCATAAACATACAGTCTACATCAAATTGTAAATTTCATGAACATTCCTGGGATAGTCTACCCATGACGTCAATGGTTCTTTCCATACTAAGATTTCTAACCATAAGCAAAAGGCTCCTGATTCCACTCCTTCTCTGAAATCTCAAATGGTTACGGTTATGATCTCATTCCATTTAATAACCTTACACTAAGTCAGGCAGTAAAGAACAAGAGACTTGTAAAAACCAGTCCAGCTGAAAATGAAAAAAACCCCTGGTAAGTGCATTCTCTGAAAGCAAATGCAAGTTTTATTTCAGTGATAAGCACGTGAAAAAAAATAATACGCCAACTGAAAACTTTTAGCTGGGGGAGGGGTGGCAGTCCAATGACTTCCAGATGCCTCTACCAACCTGAATTATTTTGTCATTGCTCTTGAAAAACAGACTCCATGAAAGTAATTTCTTTTACATTCTCTGCATTAACAAATCAAGGTAAGTTTGTAAAACTGAAATGAAATTATGCAGGTTTTATGAAACACAAATAAAATAATTAATTTCTTATCAAAATTCCCCCCAAGTATTCTAAGATGGCTTTGTTTCCTTTTATGACTGCTATTTACTGTGTTTGCCAAGAATATGGGAGACTGGTTCCCATCTGAGAAGGTTTGAACACACATACATCCCCTGTAGGGCAGTTCCTCAACCATCAGACCATGCTGTACTCTAATATATGTGCTTGAGAAGATAGGCACTTATCCTTTGGTTTTGCTGTGGTTTTCATAATCTTCAACTAAATCTAGGCATCATACGTTTATGTGAATGCCATAGCCATCATCCTGGAGATTTTTTAAATGTTTCACACAAAAATATTTCCTGCCCCTCAGGGAAAGTTGAGGACTCAAAGACTCTTCTTCAAATATCAATCATGTGGCTTAACAGAAATGTGTGATGCCGTTGTTCAGGTACCTCTGGAAGAATGGAACCAGAATCTGCCAACTCTAAGGTAAGGACATTGAGCATGAAAGCACCTTGATCTTGGAATAAATCCTCAAATCCTGCTATTAAGTTTTGTCTGTATGCATTAAGCACTCTTACTCAGTTCTTCATTTCTGAATTCCTTACACTTGGAGACTGAGTCTGTGCCAGCACTGGTATAGTGATTAAATTAGGTGAACACATTAAATTAAGTGTCCTGAATAGGCTTAGCATGTTCCATTTGGAATCAAAGCATAGTTAATCTTTTAATTATTATTAATTATTGAAACAGACTTGAAGTTTAACAACTGCAGTCAGATTTATTTTAGCTGAAATGTGGTTTAGGTTTGTGTTTTATTTATTGTCTGACTTAGTTTTAGGTCAATAAGTTCAATGGGATGCAGCTTGAACCACACTGTGAGCTAGGAAATGCATTCATGTTCCTGGTGCTGCTATGGTCTTTATATATAGCTTGTGCCAACTCATTGAACATCCACTTCTCTCTGAACCAAGTGGAAATAGGACTTCTTTATACTTTTGTTTCTTCTCCTGCAGCATATACATGAATATACTTTCCAACTTTGATAAAATAAATTAATCTATCTCATTTATTTCAGCTGAAAATATACTGATGAGTTTTGAGCTGAGTAACACCTCTAGATCTAAATTCAATGATTTTATTGTTCACATTAAATCCATCATTTACTGGATTTGAATATATCAGTGATGGAGAGTTGTTTAATGTCAGGTATAAGAGTCAAGGAATGTAAGCTTAATAATTATCAGTTTATTTTCAACATAGAAATATTTAATTAACTGGTAAACCCATTACTGAATAATGTACCATAACATGATAAAACACAGACACATTTTGATTCCTTTGATTTTGTGGACTTCTAGTACTTTAAGGACAGCAGTCTTGCCTTGTTGGAGTGACAGGTTGATATTGATTCACTCTCCACAGATACACTGTAATTAATTACTTCCTTTCAGCCAATTTTTTTTTTTGTGAAATGCATATGTGAACACACAATACAGCCACCACATTTTCTTATATGCTGTTGCATTTTTCACAAGTTTATAAATCATGTCTTCAGGTGGAATACTGACAATGTTTTATTAGTGAACCCTTTTATTTTGTTAATAATCACAGAATCATCACTTTTAAAAGCCTAGATCTGCTACTATTAACTATCCAGTAGAATCTGACAAACTGCACTACCCCATGCAATTTGAAAAGTGGAATAAACTAGATGTATTAACTATATTGGCTTCTGACCAGCATTCTGATATCTTTGGGCAAATGCTGTCAACATCATCTAGGCTATAAGTTATCTGGAAAGATGGCACAGGATGTATTTGTCTATAGTTTGCATGGGGGCTCCATTACCTTCAAATCACGCTTCAAGACAGGCTATTATTGCTATTGATTTTTAAACTCTACATACAGAAAACTGTGTGTTAACTAATGAAAGGAAAATTCCAGAGTTTGAAAATGCCATCTTTAAAGCATGCCAGCAATGTACAAGCATCAAGAAAATACCATTGAACACTACCAGCTAAAATTATTAGGGAAGATATTTTAAAGCAATCTTAGTAAACAAGATTCTCATCTTTTATTATATGTCAGTTGTAGAAAAGTATTTAAATTGTTTAGGTTCTTTTGAAAATTTTCTACCAGGGAAAGAAAAATTACAAAGGGACACTGAGGTGGAATTTCTAAACATTTCCTTGAACATCCATAATCCTACTATACCAACATAAAGTTTCTCTTATTTTTTATGTCTTCTAGTGCCTCTACAATTCCAAACTCACCAACAGAGTACATGTAAGTCCTGTGAATAAATGGTGGATAGATCTTTCCAATCCCTTCTCCCTTCTGTAATTTGAAGCTATTTGCTAACTGTTAGTTCAGAAAACCTAGGAAGAAGAGCACAGTAACCAGACATCCTCTTCAACAGGATAATAATAATTAAAAAAACCCCAACTTACTTTCAATCTCTTTTGATAAATGCTGTTTCATTTTAATTGTATGTTATAGTATTTTTTAAAGCTCTGTACTCTAAGACAGAGGTACACAGTGGGCCCACACAGAGACTGGTCTCCCAAACCCCAAGATACATACAGTTGCCATGATTAAACTCTTTGACATCTCTAACAGAATCAAATACTCTACCATTAGTAATGAAGTTAATTAACCAGTAAGCAAAGATCAATTGCTCAGTTATATCAGAGAGATATCATCATTTATAGTGGGATAAGGACATCAGTCTAGATGAACATTAAAAGAGCTGATGTTGTCAATTCAGTTGTATGTATCACTTTATCTCTACATTTGACTGTCCTCTTATTCTAGGTTTTGTTCACAGTGACTACTACAGTACAGCCCCAATCTACAACTGTGATTCCTTGGTGACATTATGTTGAAAATTGTTTGTCATAAATAATCAGTAGCAATGATAATTTTTGTAAGAATTGTCAGCTCCTCTATCACAAATTGTATTCAGTTTTGCAAAGAGTGAAGATATTGGTATAAGCCACATGGACAACTACCACTTTTTAAAGAGGCTGAACTATGCAACTTTAGGAAAAAAAAAAAAAAATCTCATGATGAATCCTTAGCAGAGCATTCTGATATTAGAGTTTCACTAAAGCATGAGGAAAGACCAACATTTTTGTGTTAGACCAAGTTTAAGTGAGCATGAATTCCTAAAACTTATATCAAGAACTTCAGGGTTCTATTAGCCATCCATTCACCACACATGCTCTGGGAATATCTAAACTATATTTTCCTGTTTGCATGACATCTGTGTGCTCTGTTGTGGCAGAAAAAGACTTAACTGCAAGGTTCAAGCAAATGACTTGAACTTCACTCACAGACTTAACCACAAGGTTCAAGCAAATTATTTATTTGAACTTCCTTACAGACTTAACACACCACTATTGCAAGTTTTACAGATACAATGGAGGAATGCACTATTGCAATTTTTATAGGCAAGAGTAGTACCCTATTACAGCCACAAGAAATTCACAGACAACCACAAGCACACACGTGTTTACAAACTTATAGCATAAACAATATTCACTTACCCTTCCAGGTAAGGGCTTTCAATCCCAGGGAAGCTACCTCGACCGGCATCCCAATCAAGGGTGGGAAGGGTCTCCTTCACAAGCCAACTGTAGAGTTGGAGAAGTGACTCCCCCATTTCCAACCTGAATCTTAGAGTTTTTATCCTCTGACTTGTGGAATGGTGTGTATGACTATGTCTGAGCGGATTATGATATATGCGTAAATGGATTATGTACATCTGAGTGGAGTTTCCCCTTATCTTTCCTTTGCTGGTGTGTGATTGTTTGAATACACAAGGTTGTCATTTGAAACTGAAGCTGAAACCCTCCAGTTCTTTTTCTTTTACCTTGATTCCTCAGGCTACTGAATAGTGGTTGGATTGAGACTGAGGGCACACTATTTGTTAAGGGATTTCAAGGCTCAGTTCAGGTTTTGGTTCTTTGAATGGCACAGCCACCACCCTGTTTAGTTAGGGTTTATCGGACAACCCAGGGCTAAGCTGTCTACACAGCTCCCTGTGAGTCGTCTCTGCAGAGAGACAGGGCCTCAAGGCAATCCAAGGCTGGGTCGCTTTTGTAACCCCCCATGAGTTGCCTGTGTGCACTAGACATGGTGAAACACGTTTGTGAACTATGAGCTGGACAATCCATCCATCTGTCTAGGTGCATGAAAGTAAAATCACATTCTCCTGCAAACTGGAGAAGTTGGAAGTGTTCAACAAAAGCAAAACAAGATAAGAATATGGCAAGATGAGAACTGAGTGGCCAAGCTGAATACGTGTTACAATAAAGGTGGATTCCATATTCTCATCACTGTCAAAGCATATTTCCTGTATCTTGTCTCCAGAGAAATATATGCCATTGGTAGAAAAACACTGCTTTCTATCTTCTGAATTAATGTAATGTCATTCATTAACTAGAGATACCACATTCATCTTCAAACAGAAGTGCGGTTTATAATACTTAAGTACAGAAGCCATGAGCAGGCTACATTTACACAAGGATGGACAACAAAATTCTCACTTTTCAGGTTTTTGTTTGCTTTTTAAGTTAATGAAGTGATAATGAAAAGCTGTAAATAAATACAAAGATATAAACTTAATTATTTTTAAGATATTCAGACTTATTCAAAATGCTTCAATCTCTTCATGAAGCTTGAAACCTCCTGGGACAGCATCTCACAGCTGAATATATAACAATTTTACATTTGCTTGGGGTTTTTTTTCCCCAAATTGAAATACATAAAAATAACTCTTAGAATGTATATATTTCATGGGTTTTGGTTTTGTAAAGAGAAGAGGTCTGGGTATTTCTTACATAGTGTGATCTACAGAAATATGTAAAGTTATTTTGAAATAATTTACTTAATTGTATAGATTTTGTCAAAAGTATTTTGTCAGTTATTCTGCCTTCCCTCCTAGAATCATAAGGCCTTCTGTTGTTTTGCTCTTTATGGGGAAGAAAGGACAGGCTGGTAAGTGATATTACTTTCACTGTTTACCTCAGTCTTTGACACTGGCTGTGCTTTAGAGTGTGATGGGAAGATCACTCAAGTTAGTTGGCCCTTGCCGTTAGCTTTCCTGCAAACTCTGTATTCCTGAGTGACCTGGGCTTGTTCTAAGACACAGACTACTACAGAAATTATGAAATTTCATTTTCCTCACCTTTTTCAAGCATTTACCAGTTAATCTGAAAGGCACCAAAGACTCCACTGCATGGCACTTAATTATGACATTGGCATGATTTACAAACTGCTCAATTGCCAGGACTGATCAAAGGACAGAGATTCACCTTCTCTCTGGTTTTCTATGCCTCCAACACCAAGATTCTCTCAATAATTCATTTTATATTCTTTTAGAGACATAACACCCTCAAATACTTTCCTCATCTTCCTTCATCAGTGTTTTAAAAATGTTTAGCTTGTTGCTATGGAATGTTAAAAAGAGCAGAAATTAAAGCATTCCTGGGCCTGCAGCCATGCATGTTTGGGTGTTAGCATTCCTAGTTCGACCAGAAAAAATACTGATTCAACAACCAGCTATCAGATCTTTTGCAAGGCAAATGTAGACTCCAAGATATAAAAGCAGACTGCATCATCATATTAACAGAAAAACAATGAGTTGCCAATAAAAAAAATCAAGCATGTTTCTTGTAAAACCCAACAAATTCTGAATATTTGAAATGTTTGTTTCTGGGTAGGAGCAGGACCACTTAGGACATGTTCTCTTAGAAAAAGGTGACAACACAGATGAATTATATAAACTAGTATCAAGCAAATAATGTTCAGTATTAAGAAGTTAGAGACACATGCACACACACACACACAAACATCATCATAAAGTTATGATGGA
The DNA here is from genome assembly GCF_964188355.1 of Buteo buteo. Classification (NCBI taxonomy): domain Eukaryota; kingdom Metazoa; phylum Chordata; class Aves; order Accipitriformes; family Accipitridae; genus Buteo; species Buteo buteo. The sequence goes on along the minus strand of NC_134190.1, from coordinate 18,676,591 downwards.
AGGAGCACAGTCCCCAAAATCAACAATAAAATCAGAACTTGAAATTTTGAGACTTACTCGTTGTGGTGCAAGACTCACAGTAGCATCGACCGAAGCAAATGGGAAGTTTTCCATGACCTTAGTCCATGCTGTATGTTGGCCAATCAAGGATTGTCTTCTTTGAAGTATAACAGAAAAAGTGTTATATGCTTGAAAGCATTTAAAGGGAGTACACTGGAACAAAAAAAAAACAAAAAAAAAAGAATAATTGTACAGATCATAAGAAATACAGAGTGATGGGTGAGAAAAAAGTGAAGAAGAACCCCATATATTTCAATGTGGAAAGCATTTAACAAAGCAGTTAGCTTGAACAGTGGTTAGTTAGAAACACCTGTGGAAGTTCTGATCTTTAGTCTTTTTTTTCTTTTACATGAATATACTATCAATATGTTGGACCTAATTGAAAATTTAGTAAGATTAGTCTTTGACTTTAGTTAAGGTCAACTTTAAAGGTATTTTTAAGCATATTTCACATTAGATAATACAAAGGGTTTTTTTCAGCATATGTACAGTAAAATTCATTCTCACCTTCCTAACATTCCTTAATTTACTGCTACCACTTATTTGTAAGTCTCATTCATATTGCATACTATCATGATTTGCCTATGCAAAACCTTACCATTTAATTTTCTATTGTTCCTGTTTATTTACTTCCTTCTGATTATTCTTTTATGCATTGTGTCATGTAGATTACAAAAATAATGTACTACATCAAATACATAATTGAAATCATGATTTGTATGTTCTAGGTGTTTTGGCTCTGTTCTTTTACCCATAAGTTTACCACAAGTCAGCCAACACAACCAGGGACACTGAAACACCCTTCCTGGAACAACAGTACTTGTAAGGCTCTAATGCTAGAGTCTACAGTTCACAATTGCTGACTAAAGATTACCCACCTCTCTGAGAAGTGAAGTATTGTTACTACCTCCTGCTAAGTTGTAAATAAACAAACTGCATATTTATAAGACGTAGCAGCTGAGCTAATTTGCCTTCCTTACTCAGTAAGCACCTAGTTTGTCAAGTCCAGATTCTCACAGACAGCTGTGTAGCAGATTTAAAGTCCAGAAGGCTATATATTCAACAGGGTTAAAAATCTCATCACTGCCTCTACAACAGTAACTAATGCTTTGTGATTATAAAGGTTTCAGCACTATCCAGCTCTTGCATACATACATTACTTACATCTAAAACCACATCTACACAGCAGCAAATTCTTATCTGTTTTGATCTTTGTGTCATTGTTTTAGAGCGAAAATGTCTCGACACCCGTCTATAGCTCACCCTAAGCAGCTGTAGTCCCACACGGTTCCATGCATACAGCCTCCACCCGGTGGTGTGGTCTACCAGCACACCCCCTTATACTGAGGAACAGCGGGGGTTCCCCAGCGGCACGCCCCTCCCGTGGCAGATTTGGACGCTCCGGCTCTGTGTGCACCTTTGCTGCTTCCGACCACCTGGTGACGCAGAAGCTGGTGAGGGGGCACCCCACAAGTGCCCCCCCCGCCCCCCGAGGTGCGGGTCCTCGCTTGCTGCACCCCCTGCTCCCTGCCCCAGCTGGGTGCAGGCTGCTCCCGGTGCCCCACGGGGAGGCTGTGCCGTCAGCCCCACGCAGAGGGGGCGATGCCCGTGGGGCGGCTGCCAGCAGCGTCAAACCGGGCGCTGACTGCGGCTCTGCCAATCTCTTCTATCTCCTCTCCCGTTAAAATTATCCTGCTTCTTTTATACTGCTCTTCAAGCTGACTCCCTTTTTCCCAAAAGGTCTTTGGCAGTTCCCTGGATAGTGTTTCAGGGGGCTGATGATCATCTTAAGCAAATGTTATTGTTAAATAAGTGTTATCGGTTTTAGACCAAATGCCCCCTCGGGCAGTTTTGCATGACCCACACACACCCACTGACCACACTCGTATCACAGAAAGGGGAGGGGTAAAAGGCTGCAGAGATTACCCACATGTAACTGCTCTTGGCTACCTGAACTTAACTCAACATTAAGTAAATACCAGCACTACCATCAAGTGGACTTTCAGTAAAAGCTCCCCTGATGCAAGCAGCTCTGGTGCCGGCCGGATCCTCAGCGAAGAGCTCCAGCAGGGTGCACAGGGGGGTTCCCCAAACAGGGCAACCTCCAGGGGGCCGAGAGACCTGCTGCGAGAACCCACCTCCTGCCACACCGCTGGGCGGGGCCTGGGCGGGGCTGGGAGCGATGGCGGGCAAGGCCACACCCAACCTATAAAAGAGGCCCCTGGCGAGCATCCGCGAACAGGGCGTGGCGTGGCGTGGCATGGCATGGCGTGGTGTGGTCTGGCGCAGCACGCAGGAAGGGGCTGAAGCCCTGCCAGCTCAACTGGGGAGCAATGGTTTCCACCCGTCAGAAGGCCATGGCCTCTCTAAGCTCTGCACCGGCCAAAACTGACGCAGCCGCCCAGACAGAGCTCCGGTGGGAACACGCTGCCACCCAGGTGCCGGGCTGCAGGCTGTGCCCTGCTCTCACACCAGTACCGGGCGGCAGCAGGGAGCACCCCTGTGGGAACTGCAGGCCCGGGGAGAGGAACTCCGGTGACGGAGCTCCGGGAGGAGCTGAGTGGGTTGAGGCGTATCAGGGAGTCTGAGAGAGAGACAGCCTGCTGGATCCGCACCCTGCCTTCCCTGGGACAGGCCCAACAGGCAGACAGGACTCGTGATACGGAGGAGTCACAGTCCTCTCTCCGCCTGGCTGAACACAGTGACTTAAGGGATAAGGGGCAATGGTAACAAGTTCCTGCCCGGCGCAGCAGTGCGTGTCTCCTCTGTGACTGCCCCACTTTCCCCAGTGCCCTTGTATGACAGGTACGAGGCTCTGAAAGTGGAATCGAACAGTAACGAGGATGGTGGTTCATCTAGCTTGGAGGTGTCTCCGAGCTTAAGTTAGTCTATGCCCTGTGTCAAGGCTGCTTCCGTAAGGAAAAAAGACAGGTTATTGACATAGGAGACTCCCTTCTGAAGGGAACAGAAGGCCCAATATGCAGACCGGACCCACTTATTAATGAAGTCTGCTGCCTCCCTGGGGCCCAGGTTAAAGACGTGAAGACAAAACTTCCTACTCTGGTATGGCCCTCAGATTATTATCCGTTATTGATTTTTTTAGGTAGGCAGTGATGAAGTTGCAACAAGAAGCCCAAGGGCAATCAAGAGAGACTTCAGGGCCTTGGGATGACTGGTTAAGGGATCAGAAGCACAAGTAGTGTTCTCCTCTGTCCTTCCAGTTGCAGGGAATGATGAGGGAAGAAACAGGAAGAGCCAGCAGATCAATACCTGGCTCCATGACTGGTGTCACCAGCAGAATTTTGGAGGTTGATCATGCGATTATCTATCAATCACCAGGCCTGCTGGCAACAGATGGGGTACACCTGTCTCAAAGGGGGAAAAGGATCTTTGCACAGGAGTTAGCAGGGCTCGCTGAAAGAGCTTTAAACTAAATTTGAAGCGGGAAAGGGATAAAACCAGGCTCACTAGAGATAAGCTTGGGGGCGGCATGCCAATGTTTGAGGCGTGGTGTGCTGGTGAGGTCCTTCATGTGCTGAGTACACTGGAGCACATTTGAAATGTCCCTGTACTAATGCACACAGCACCCTAGCCATCTCAGTGGAGGCAGGGGATGGAGATCCACGCAGCAGCAGAGACGCAAGGGTTGTTGCTGTGTTAGAAACCACAAAAGTGCTTAAGAACAGTCACATAGGAATTGGGGCTTCTCCCTCCAAAAAGGTGGCAGGATCAATAGTCCAACTGAAGTGCATCTACACCAATGCATGCAGCATGGGTAACAAACAGGAGGAACTGGAAGCCATTGTGCAGCAGGAAAAAAATGATATAGTTGCCATCACAGAAACATGGTGGGATGACTCACGCAACTGGAGTGCTGCAATGGATGGCTATAAACTCTTCAGCAGGGATAGGCAAGGCAGGAGAGGCGGTGGGGTAGCCCTGTATATTAGGGAGTGTTTTAATTGTCTAGAGCTTAATGATGGTGATAATAGGGTTGAGTGTTTATGGGTAAGAATCGGGGGAAGGCCAACAAGGCAGATACTATGGTGGGAGTCTGTTATAGACCACCCAACTAGGATGAAGAGGCAGATGAAATATTCTCCAAGCAGCTGGGAGAAGTCTCACCATCGCTAGCCCTCGTTCTCATGGGCTCAACTTACCAGATGCCTGGAAATACAAGACAGCAGAGAGGAAACAGTCTAGGAGGTTCCTGGAGTGTGTGGAAGATAACCTCCTGACACAGCTGCTGAGAGAGACAACTAGGGAAGAGGCCCCACTGGACCTCTTGTTTGTGAACAGAGAAGGACTTGTGGGTGATGTGATGGTTGGAGGCCGTCTTGGGCACAGCAATCATGAAATGATAGAGTTTTCGATTCTCAGAGAAGGAGGAAGGTTAACAGAACTGCCACCTTGGACTTCCGGAGGGCAGACTTTGGCCTGTTCAGGAGCCTGGTTGACAGAGTCCCTTGGGAGGCAGTCCTGAAGGGCAAAGGGGTCCAGGAAGGATGGACATTCTTCAAGAAGGAAATCTTAATGGCGCAGGAGCAGGCCATCCCTGTGTGCCAAAAGATGAGCCAGCAGGGAAGAAGACTGGCCTGGCTGAACAGAGAGTTTTGGCTGGAACTTGGGGAAAAAAAAAAGAGAGTTTATGACCTTTGGAAGAAGGGGCAGGCAACTCAGGGGGATGACAAGGATGCTGTGAAGTCATGCAGGGAGAAAATTAGAAGGGCCAAAGCCCAACCAGAACTTAATCTGGCCATAAAAGACAATAGAAGATGTTTCTATAAATACATTAGCAACAAAAGGGGGGCTAAGGAGAATCTCCATCCTTTATTAGATGAGGGGGGAAACACAGTGACAAAGGCTGAAGAAAAGGCTGAGGTACTTAATGCCGCCTTTGCCTCAGTTTTTAATAGTAAGACCGGTTGTTCTCTGAGTATCCAGAACCCTGAGCAGGAAAACAGGGATGGGGAGCAGAATGAAGCCCCCATGATCCAAGGGGAAATGGTTAGCAACCTGCTACACCACTTAGACACACACAAGTCTATGGGGCTGGATGGGATCCACCCAAGGGTACTGAGGGAGCTGGTGGAAGTGCTCACCAAGCCACTTCCAATCATTTATCAGCAGTCCTGGCTAACCGGGGAGGTCCCAGTTGACTGCAGGTTAGCAAACGTGACACCCATCTGCAAGAAGGGCCAGAAGGAGGATCCAGAGAACTACAGGCTTGTCAGTCTGACCTCATTGCTGAGGAAGGTTATGGAGCAGATCATCTTGAGTGCCATCACATGGCACATATAGGACAACCAGGTGACCAGGCTCAGTCAACATGGGTTTATGAAAGGCAGGTCCTGCTTGACTGACCTGATCTCCTTCTATGGCAAGGTGACCCACTCAGTAGATGAGGGAAAGGCTGTGGATGTAGTTTACCTGGACTTTAGTAAAGACTTTGATACCATTTCCCACAGCATTCTCCTGGAGAAACTGGCTGCTCATGGCTTGGATGGGTGTACTCTTTGCTGGGTAAAAAACTGGCTGGATGGCCGGGCCCAAAGAATGGAGTTAAATCCAGTTGGCAGCCAGTCACAAGTGGTGTTCCCCAGGGCTCAGTACTGGGGCCAGTTCTGTTTAAAATCTTTATCAATGATCTGCATGAGGGGATTGAGTGTAACCTCAGCAAGTTTGCAGATGACACCAGGTTGGACAGGAGTGTTGATCTGCTTGAGGGTAGGAATACTCTACAGAGGGATCTGGACAGGCTGGATCGATGGGCTGAGGCCAGCTATATGAGCTTTAACAAGGTCAAGTGCTGGGTCCTGCACTTGGGTCACAACAACCCCATGCAATGCTACAGGCTTGGGGAAGAGTGGCTGGAAAGCTGCCTGTTGGTGGAAAAAGACCTGGGGGTGTTGGGCCAGCAGTGTGCCCAGGTGGGCAAGAAGGCCAACAGCATCGTGGCTTGTATGAGAAATAGTGTGGCCAGCAGGAGCAGGGAAGTGATTGTGCCCCTGTACCCAGCACTGGTGAGGCAGCACCTCGAATACTGTGTTCAGTTTTGGGCCCCTCACTACAAGAAAGGCATTGAGGTGCTGGAGTGTGTCCAAAGAAGGGCAACGAAGCTGGTGAATGGTCTAGAGAACAAAAAGGAGCAGCCGAGGGAACTGGGGTTGTTTATCCTGGTGAAAAGGAGGCTGAGGGGAGACCTTATCACTCCCTACAACTACCTGAAAGGAGGGTGTAGCAAGGTGGGTGTTGGTCTCTTCTCCCAAGTAACAAGAGATAGGACAAGAAGAAATGGCCTCCAGTTGTGCCAGAGGAGGTTTAGACTGGATATTAGGAAAAATTTCTTCACCAAAAGGGTAGTCAAGCATTGGAACAGGCTGCCTGGGGAAGTGGTTGAGTCACCATCCCCGGAGGTATTTAAAAGACGTGTAGAAGTGGTGCTTAGGGACATGGTTTAGTGGTGGACTTGGCAGTGCTAGGTTAACGGTTGGACTTGATGATCTTAAAGGTCTTTTCCAACCTAAATGATTCTGTGATTCATTTATTTTTATCTTTTATCCAGTGAGGAAAATTCAGCACAGATGGAACATAGAAATATATCTTAGAATGTTGCCCTTTTCCAGTGAATGCATTACCAGAAATTAAGATGGGTCTACTTTGCTTTTCCAATCTTAAAATACACACTTTATCAAGCTTAAAAATAAAACCCCTTTCACTTCCCACTTAAAGTGATTTGACTGAATATTCTTTAAATGGCCAAGTGTAATTTTTTGACTGCCTATTTTTACATGCATGGTTATTTCTCCATTTTAAGAGGACAGTGATATGTTGGCATATCTGCAGAAATCTGAAAACCAGTGTCCTATAGTTTAAAAAAAAATAAAAAATTACACCACCACCTACTTTTTACCAAATTGAAATAGCAGGAACTTAGAAGACCAAACAGAAGCATGATAGAGACAGCAATATCCTAACCTTTCTTTAACTATTTAGTCATGGAAGGCCCTTCACTGTCAAATTTATAATTCTGTGTTGATACTACTTTTGGAATTTGCATTAAATGACATTTTGATTATAGTATTCAAATGCATGTGCCCTTAAAACTTTGCCATTTATTTTGTATGCAAAAATCTTACAGCTAAATGTCCCCATTTCCATTTTGCTCTGGATTCCACTGAGACTATATAGGAAAGAATAGCTAAGTTACTCCTTACCCTTCCCCGCCCCCCCCCCCCCCCCCCCCAAAAAATCTTGTCAGGTAAAAGAAATTCAAATTATAACAAGCATATTATGCACCAGCTGTTTGATTCTTAGCTCTAAATTACAGTGTTGAACAAATAAGATGTTTTTCTCTGGATAAAATTGGAGGGGGGGGGGGGTATTTTAAATCTTTGTCCCTAATAATCAAGGAAAACTCCTAGGCTGACATACTTAGACAAAGAAAGTGTGTGTGCTTATTATGTAAATTCTCTGACCATGCCTTTGAGCCATAACATTTTGAAACCATTGGGAGTTTCAACCCAAACAATTAGATACATTCAGTGAGGGAAAGAAAATTACTAATGATATTAAAACAGCAACAGGGATATGACATTAGGAAGTTCTGAAGTCAGGAAGTGCTTGCATCTGCACAACTGGGACCTGGGAAACTATTACTATGCAATTGCCCTGTCTCCTCTTTCCTTAAGCATCTACCACTGACCACTGTAGAAAAGTTAGAATGATAATCCGTGTGAGCAGAATTACGCATGTGTTTATATTAAGCCTTACTATGTTTTTTTTTTCTTTAAGCCAGATGGAGCACATTTTGCTTCTGCTAAAATTGCTCCTTGCAATTAGAAAACAAGATCAGATCATCATAGGAGTTTACATTTTGTAAAATGTTTTGCATCTGCAATGAACTGGCATCTACCAGTTTGCATTCTTCTGTCAGCCACGCATTCTCCTAAAAGTTCACTGTAGCAAACAAAACAAAATGCAAAACAGACTGTTTGCCAAAGTCATGGTGAGCCCAAGGGGCACAGATGAGGAAAATTAAGATTTAAAAGCATATTCAAGATACCCATTAACTTTCAACATATATTTTTTTCACCACTTGAATATAAAAACAGTGTTTCAAAAGCACATGGTGACTCTTGTATTTAAAAATCAAATCAAATTGCTTGGCAACAAAGTGTTACCTTGAGCACATAATATTAAAGAGTTAGCTACTGTAGAGTTTTGAAAGTTTTCCAGTTGCTGGAACCCAAAGCAGCACAGAATGTAAACATATATTTGAAAAATAAGTAAATCTATTGTCTTAATCATCTGCCTAAACCCTTGGCTAGACCCAAGTTAGACTGCCCACTGTCTTTCAAAATCAAGTTCAACACATGGTTAGGACATGATCTTCTAATGAATTGTGCTGAGGCACACCTCTGTGCCTTCTCATAGCTCAGAAAGGGAGACATGAGTTTACCTTGGGTATACCAGGCAAAGTTAGTAGTAAAAAATAGTGAAACAATCCTGAAAAAAGGTACTACTGCCAACAGTATAGTAGTACAATTTTCTGCATTTTATCAGACTGATAAAATCATTAATATTTGTGTGCTAACTTTGACAGCATAGTATAAAAAAAACCCCACAGTTGGGAATGAGTGTTGACTCTAATGTCAATGAAGTAAAAATATCAGGTTTTTGTTTTGTCTTTTAATTTTACAGGGAAGAAATAGTTCAACACTATATTCCATATGACCTCAGAAGTGCTCAGATGAAGTACAGTTTTCTGGAACGGTAACTCTGGAAAACTTTAAAATAAGCCTTTAGTACTAACTGCAGTTGTTCAAGTTTTTATCACACCTTTTATTGCAAATATTTTAAGTAGACCTAATTTGGAGTGTTTTATTTGCTTAAAAGAAAAGAAAACATGGAAAGTCCTGATTGACATGATAATAGGTTTGCTATTAAAATGTGCACTGTAAATCAACTAAATTACTTCAGAGCTGAATGTTTCTGCAAGAAGATGAAAGCTAAGCATATTTAACTTAAAGATGTCATTTTTCAAAGCTCTAATTAAGGCTTAAAATATTTTTTCAAGAGTTCTACATTAATATTGCTAAAGAACTTCCTGTTATAAATTTGTTGTGCTAGAAAGAAGCTGTAGAATTCAAAATAGCATTATTATACAATTTTTGTATAAGTCTAAATATCTTTATTGGCATTGTCCTCTAAGAACATTAGCTCAATTGTGTGTACATAGTCACAACCATCAAGAGCACTGCAAAAAACCAAGGCAGTTAAGTCATAAGCCATTGAGTAGAAAGAGGCCATTGTGTGTGCTAAGGGATGTAGCCCAGTACAGCCGATTTTTTTCAGCACCAGTAAAAGGTTACAGGCTTTCTATTAACCTGACTGGCACCCCCTTCGGGCAGCTGAAATAAGCACATACGTTTTCCTGAAGAAGTACTGGCCTTCAGAAACATTTTTCACCATTCCCTCACACAACATCTTTCTCCTCCTTTGCATTTGCACATAAAATCTTTCTAGAAAAAACACTATGCCACAAAGTGATATACCACCTCCTCGTTTATAATACTGTTTCATTGCCAGTCAGGGATAGGCCCGAAATTACTTCCCCACCCTGGGACTAGACAACTTACATCCTGTCAAATTCTTAAAAATTCATACCACCACAAGGTTGTCAACACCTACTAAAATTAACATATGGTGATTAATGCATAGAAGAACAGTGTTACAGTCAGACCAGTCTTAGATTAAGGAAGCCCCTACATTTCTGACCTGACCATACTGCTGAGAACGTCAGTGAAAAAATCTGGCAGTCACTTGTGCCTGCAGCGACATCAGGGTGTACTGTTAAATAGCATATGCCCAACAACCACCTACTTTCAAGCCTTCCACAGTTTCCCATAGATCATGTAAGTATTGATGCTAGGAGTGGCCATTTTATTTCCTGCTTTCTCTGCAGAACATGGCAGAAAAGGGAAGAGGAGCAGTGCAGGTATTGCAACAAGAAATATTGGCACAAGAAATACCTGGCCATCCTAACATGACACCAGCAGTTTGACCACTGGCCACAAGAGCAGATTAACGGCTGGCGACTGCATCATATCACACTTCACCAACAATACCTGTGTGAGTACTGTTGCGTAGTGAAGCACTGACAGCTGAATTTGCAGGTTCTCACAGCCCTGAAACAGGCAGTGTAGTCAAGGTTTTGCATTAGAGGAAACTTTCAAGGACCCCAGCCCTGAAAATGGTTTAGTTTCTGTGCTCAGTGAGTTAAGGAGGATGGAAAAGCTCATTGATGGTCAAGGTAAATACAGGGAGGTCGCTTACCAGTTACCATTGCAGGCAAAACAGACCTGACGTGGGGAAACATTAATTTATTGCCAATTAAAATACAGCTGGATAGTGAGAAAAAAAAGACAAGAACTAAAACATCTTCTCCCCACCCTCCCCTTCTTCCCGGGCTCAACTCCATTCCTTCATCCCCGACTCCTCCACCTCCTCCCCTCCTTCCAAGGGGCGCAGGGGGACGGGGCAGGGTTCCCTGTGCCCAGCCCGTGGGGGCTCCCCGCTGCCGCTCCTGCCTCCTCAGGCTGTTCCCTGCTCCAGCCTGGGGCCTTCCTTCCCCGGGGCTGCAGGGAAACCCCTGCCCCACCGGGGGTCTCTCTCTGCCGGGGAGGGGGGCCTGGAGCACCTCCTGCCCTCCTCCCGCTCTCCCCTCGGGGCTGGCAGGGCTGTTTCTCACCCCGTTTCCCTCAGCCCTTTTGCCCTTTCTTCCCCAGGCTTTCCCCGAGGCTGACGGGCTCAGCTGTGCCCGGCGGTGGGGCCGCTGGAGCCGGCGGGAACCGGCGGGAACCGGCTGGGGCCGGTCTGGCCCGGGGCAGCCCCCAGTCTCTCCTCACAGCGGCGGCTGCCCCCGCAGAGCCTCCCTCCAGCACCTACACCCAGTACAGGTTATGGTCTTTATAGACTGGGGCACAGTGGAGGCGAGTAGATCCTGACAAGGGTAGTAATCACCAGAAAGAGAGATAAGGCTGTATAATATTTTATAGCCAGCACTTCATCACTTATTAAGTCACTTCAGCTAGAGACATTTACGTTAATAACTATTGCTGAATCCTCTGACTTCTCAGGAACTTCAACACACCCAGTCTGTAGGACTGCAACCATCTGTGAGATCTAATGCGATTAACATTGCACCTAGAGTAGAAGTAATATCTGGTAACTGCCAGTAATAATATAACCATGTTTACTGGTAAGCAATTGAAAATGAAAAGATTTAATTTAATCTTCTTACAGAATCATGACTAAACAAGTCTAATTCATCATGTATTTACCAGACAATACATCAATTAATAATTAAAATATATAGTGGTCTTGAAGCAGTATTTTAAATACAAGCATTCATACTTAAAGCACTCAGATACGATAAGCTTGGTACAGATGACTCCTAAATATATAAAAATGTTATAAGAAGAGTTAATACTGAAAGACTTTTTTTTTTTTTTTAATTTAAGAGCCAAAATAGAAAATCAGCTTTCCTCTTATGTATATAATTAGAGTCCCCATTATAGGCACACTGGAATTTATTCTGATGACTGACAACCATGAAATTCTAAGTGACACTCTGAGAACTCTGTCATTTATTTTCTTGCCGTCCAGCTGCATTTAACTAACTGTCCTTCAAATTCTCGATATGAATATATTTAGACATTAGCTAATGTATCATTCTTGACATCTATTCACCTTCAGCAGTGCATTAAAAAAAGACAATAAATTTAAAGCAAAGTCAAGGGGCAGTCTTATCTGATGCACAATAAAATACTCTAATGCCAACAGCATGAAGTACATATAAGGGTGAAAGTTGTACAATGCTTCTATGTATTTACTCCCTTTCAAGTTGCAATGTTAAGTTATATCAAGGTTTACCCTTATTTTAAGGACAGTGCTGCAGTACATTCCGAGTCCATACGTCATTACACACTCCAAAGCTTCTGAAAGCATATTCAATGTTCCTTTAGGAGTAGACTCCACTCTTAATTCAGCCAGCAAAACTGTGTTTATTGTCACTACCTGCTTTAAATTTCCTCCATTTTATAAGTTTTTCTGCTTATCCTACTTTAAAATGCTAAGCACATTACACATTCTCAAAAGCTGAGGTGAGAATATCTGTTGAGAATATTAAGCATGCATGTACAAGGTTGATAAGTCATAGAAATAAAATCATTGTATGGAAATGTTTGCTTTATGAAAGTATTATGCTTTATCAGATATGTGCCATAAAGTAGCACTTCAGAAAGCAAAAGTCAATTACAAATAAAACACAGATAAATTTAACAGAGACATCTGTAGCAAAGCTTGCATTATTCTTAAGCATTATATAAAAATTAAGCTTGAGCTGCTGCTGCAGCCTATTCAAACCATCCTGATCTCTATTCTCTTTGGGCTTCCAGTCCCAGGTGTTGTGCTCTCCCTTGCTATTGGCAAATCATTTCTCTTCCCTTCTATGTAATAAGTGACAGTCATAGATTTCCCTTTGGCGAATCTCTCTCTGTGCCATCGAGGGTCTTTTTTTGGTCTTTGGAGCACACTGACTGCCTCCCAAACTGGGAGATAACCAGGCTATCTGTTTCAAAATCTTGAGGCAGAGTTAGGTACCTCAAATCATTAGTGAGTCATGAAAATATACCCTCATTTTCCATATTTTTTACACACAAATTAGCTGGATAAAATCACAGAGTGAATGCTGATGTTGCTTTACTTTGGTTTCGCAGAAAATTACATTCTCAAAGCAATTGTCCCCAAATGGATTGTTGCACAGAATGAGGGACAACAAAATATTCAGTAAAATATTACAGATTTTCCTGGTGTAAGATGGCAGACAATATTGCCTAAAAACCTAACTAATGTAGCTAAAGTTTCACACAACAGTATCACCTATCACAAAAGCACACTGGTTCAATTCCTATTCCTCCCAATCTCTAGTCTGTTTTACCATTACAGACACTTGCAATCAGGCTCATTTGGGTAATGAAGTTTGTTATAATAATCAGTGGGTAATATTTTCTTTTTCTATGCTTCTAGCCATAAGTATCATTTGTGTTCAGCACAGATAAGCCTATTATCTGAAAGATCCTCTTAATCCTAAAAGATTTATTTTTTTTTAAAGATGAAAATGTGAAGCCTTTCTCCTGTGGTACCTGCTATAATAATTTTACAACACACACAATCATTTTACACACACACAGAAAAAAAATCAGGTCTAGTGTAAATGAAGCAGCCATGTATCACTTAAATATACTGGCTTATATGAGATATGAAACTAATCTAAATTGGAATGATCTCCTTAGAAACACATGAATATCTCCATGTTAAGCCCTAACACTGGCAAAAAAAGAAAACAAACCTTAAGATAGTATGAAAATCAGTCTGAGGTTACAATAGGACTTTCTAAATGTTTCTTTATCTCTATTTTCATTTAAAAAATAATTAATTTCCAAGAACCTATAAGATCAATACTTCTTTTTAATGTTTTCTGTTGAGTGTATGCTTAAAGGAAACTGAATTGCTTGGGGAAAAACAATTTTATATTTCAAATGTATCACTAATAGTTGAGGCTACGTGTAAAGACAACCAAGTCATAAATCAAAGCACTGACAAAGAAAGGGTAAAGAGTAGGAAAGGCAGCTTATTAACCCTAAGATTCCCTAGCTTACACATTTTACACATGCTGGTTTGATTTTTCACCTGCCCTGAGCTTTGCTGTAAAGGGAGACATGAATACTGTTGGAGAAAATTACAACTTTGTACTCAATCACCTTTATACTTAAGACTGAGATCTGGACAGATATTGAAAATTTTTCATATCATCTGCTCTACATAGCAAGAAGTGCCACGCCAAATGAGCAACAGTTAGTATGTGCAAAGAGAAACGAGCTAGATTATTCATGGTACAGATATTATCATAAGAATGTGTTTTGGAGAGATTATGTTGTATAATGAAGTCAATTTTCTCAGTTTTGTACCTTCCAGTCTGACTCAGCTCTCAATACAGGTGGCTTACTGATTTGAAGATTTGACAGCTTCTCAAAAAAAAATAGGAAGAAACAACATTCCTGACACAAAGTATACCCCTGGTGTACTTTGTGGTTTTGTTTTCTATTTGGAAAAAAAATCAGTCCTAGATGTGGGGAAAAAAGGTATCTCTAAGGCCATTTTGCAATCCTGACATTAGAGGTGCGGCTAATCAAAACTTAACAAGGTGTTGTGCCATGCCAAAACTCACAAGCCATTTAGCGTATTGTCTTACTAACTAGTACGAATTTTATCTAGTGGTAATTCAGTCAGATTAAGTATTTAGTTTATCTGGTGGTATGGGGCACATTAATCAAATGAGAAGCAGTTAGATGTTCCTTGCTTTGTAAATTGTAATAAATAAATGGCATTCCTACTTGTTATTTATCTACCTTCAAAGTTTAATGAATATTTCTAGTGCCAATTGCTGATTTTCTATATTTGGAGGCAACAGGCACATATGGAGATAATAGCACAATGTGATATTTATGAGGTGCCAGTTCCCTTATAAATATAGAAATTGAGTAATTAGCACTAGAAATATTCATTGAAATTTCAATGCACACTTTGGGTTTTGAAATTAAATTGAGCTAAAGTTGATGATCCTTGTCATAAATTAATATTTGGGGATCTGGAATTTAACTCACTAGAGGTATGCCTTCAACTACTGAATAGTTTAAGTAAAAGTAACATTGGACATAGCAAGCACATTTGGTGAAAGGAGAGGCATTAAAAGGTCAATTACAGCTCTTTGACAGTGTAGGATTGTTGTTATCACAGTTTCTAACATTGTAGTTGTTTCCCATTATATCAGTTTATTTCACTCTTTCACTGTCTCTAGTAGAAGATGATAGGTGATTTAAAACAGTGGTGGGACTTACATGTTTTCCAGGTCAAGTCAGTACCTACAGAGGTATGAATCTGTGATAACACAGTTATAAATTACACTATATAAACTAAATGCTTCATTGACATAGATTGATTTTGAGGTATTCTTTAAAACCACTAATCTTTTAAATAAAAATAATACCAAAATAAAGTTGCTTATGATGATTTAAAGTTCGTTTTGGTAACTTGTGCCTTCTGAAAACATCACATGCAACAAAACCTAAGCTTTTAAAAATTCAATAAGCTACTTCAGACTCAAATGGTTGAAAATGAGGAAACACAAAATGCCTATACAATATTGACTGACTTGGCACAAAGCATAGACAATGGCAAGTCCTCTGGGTGCTTCTTTTGAGTGTTGACATACCAAAACAGGTGCAGTGAAGGACCATGAAGATGTTAAAAGGATCTGAGCATCTAATACATGAGGAAAGGCGAAGAGAGCTGGAACTCTTTAGCCTCGAGAAGAAAAGGTTCGAGGGCATCTCATTAATGCATTTATATCAACTTGGGGGGGGGGGGGTGGCGCAAAGAAAACAGGCTTTTCTCAGTGATGCCTAGTGAAAGAGCAAGAGGTGACGGACACAAACTGAAATACAGAAAATTCCCTCTAAACACAAGAAAATGTTTTTACTATGAGAGTGGTCAAACACTGGAACAGGTTGTCCAGAGACATTTGTAGACTCCATCCTTGGAGATGCTAAAAACATGACAGAACATGGTCCTGAACAATCTATTCCCTAGTTGGCCCTACTTTGAGCAGGGGGATTGGACTGGATAATCTCCAGAGGTGCCTTCCAAACGCAGCAACTATTCTGTGACTCTGTGAAATATCTAGGGAAGAATTCATATTAAGCTTTCCAGTTTACATAAGATGCCTCTATGAAATATGAAGTTGCTATAGGTAGGAGAATGCAATGAAGACGCACTTTCCTCTACCGCAAGCATGGTTTTCTGTAGGAGGTGGGTGTCTTTCAGATGTTTTAAGCTGGCTATTAATGTATCACATACCCATGAGAGCAAATTACTTGGGCAAATTTATTGGTTTTGTGCTGCGGGTACTACCATAGCTTCTCTAACTGGATGTGACTGTTTCTATTTTTCTTTTCATAACATCCATTATTCCAATGCAGTTACCTGTTTTTATCTATTGAAGTAATTTATTTTAAAGGCCAAGATAGAAGACTGGTTGGAGTTTGTGACTGCATTATGAAAAATAATTACAATCAATGAAGAATATACTGATTTTTTTAAATGTGAAAATATTTACTTTGCAAAGAAATTAAAGTTAAGAACATAAATTAATCACTTGTGAGTTGCTTCCTTAACTATGCAAAAGTGCAATAAATCATAATGTGATTATTTATGCTAAGTAGCTTGGGTTTTATAAGAAGCTCATTAAGTGACTCCTTATCTAAGTTAAATGTTTGGGAGCTTTACTTTCATTAAATGTTATCTACATTCACATGAACAAATTCATACATAAATTCCTATTAATCAGTTTTAAATAGATTTTAATAAAAACACTAAACAATCTGAATGAGCAAATGCTTTTAATATATACAGTAGACTTTTAACTGATTAATATTGCTGTCCCTAAATGATAATGGATTAATAAGCTTTAAAACTAAGTGCATCTAACTACTGAATAAGTAAAACCAAATGAATGGAAGCTTTGAAGGCTCCTTGTCATTAAAACCGGACCTGGACATTAAGGTGATTTTCTAATTAAAGTGAAATTAACAGCCTGTAATTCAAGCATGATACTTCAGGATCTAAGTAGTAGGCTCAAATAATCATGTGATTCTTTAGGAAAATCATATGCTTTTAAAATAATTTGGAAAACTTCATTACCAGAAAAGCATGTCATACCTTAATTGCAGAGATTTTGACTGCAATTTAAAGCAGCAGCACGTGTTCTCACAATGAAGATCTCAAAACTTGACACATTTATATGCCTTCCATTTCATGGTTAGCTTCCATGTTTACAACCCTTCCATATTAAATGAGCATGTGGCAACAGTATTCAAAAGCAGATGTGAAGTCCGCCTCCTCAGTGAATTAATACTATGGCATTATGTACTACTTCCTGATTTCACAGTTATGTGAAAAGAGCTCATCTATATGTAATTCAAAGTGAACACAGAGATACATCACACCATTTAAAACTGCAGTGAAATTCCACATCTACAAACTGTGACGAAGGCTAATACAATTATAAGAGTTCACTTAATTCTATGACCACATCTGCTGTAGTGTTCTGTTAAACAGATGAATAGCTCCCACAGACACTTTCTAGGTTTCTAAAGTACAAAATTACTTCACATTTCTCCTCTGTTTTTAGCAATGACGTAAAAAGACCATAAAGAGCCCAAGGAGATCTTGTGCAAAATACATACTTTTACAGAACGTTGTTTTCCAAACAATGGAAAAAGTCGCAAGTGCCAGAACTATATTGTCACAGATAATCCTTTAATTCATCATATTTATGTATATGCAATAGAGACTCCCAAATTGGTTTCTGAATTTAATCTGGCTGTTGTTTCCCCTCTATAAAGTAAAAAGAAATTAATCTACCCAAAGCATTTGATAGTCAACAGCTAAATACATCAGAAAACTGCAGGAGGAAATTAATACTTCATTACTGAGAGCTGAGTCTGAACAATGTGGACTAACGCAGAAGTAAAACCTGAGCAAGGAGAAAACAGAGTAGGTGCTGCTTCTACGTACACTGTCTATCCTGCACAGTCAGTCAGGAACAAAAACTCTTAATTTGACATTATGTTTGCACTTCACGTGCAAGTTTTAATCAGATTATTAGTCTGGAAAAATCATTTCCCAATTTAGATGCATGACTTTTAAACATTGATATTCTTTTAATTATTTTTTTTAAATAAGATATTTATTTTTAAAAATCTTGTCTTAAATGTTTCTGACATGTTTCCAATTATATTGACTCTCAAGAAGAATTGATCATCAGGAAGCTAAGAACTTTCAGATACTCAGAACTTAATCCCCTAAGGAAACAGGGTAGGTGATCATAATGAAAGAGTCTCACAGTTTACATGAGTTGCATAGCACATGGAAACTGGAAACATTTTCCAGTAACTATTACACTATTTATGATATAAAAGAAATGCTGAGGCACTGAGTTAGCACTTTTTATGCCTTCTTCAGTACCCCTTTGCTCCAGCCTGTCCTTGGCTCTAGCCTTTACCTCCCATTTACTTCTCTTTTTTTTCCTTCCAGCATCTCATACCCATTGTTATTCCACTCACTCACTCACTCTCTTCTCCCAGCTCCTCCCAGGCTGTAGTTTCATTACCACAATAAGTAGATGGAAGCCATGCAGCATCAGAAGCAGCAATCTTAACACCTCTTTCCTTCTCCCTGACTCTCATTTCCACTCCCACTGTGTCTTGTGCTGGGTTAAAATGAAGCATGGTTTTGGCAAATTAATGGACTGGAGAACAGGAAGAGTGTGTGAAGACTAGCAGCCAATGATGGAAGTAGAGTGAGATTATTTTTTTCAGCAACAGCACCGATTTATGCCCATTTTAAAATGAAACCTTGCCTTCATAAAGTCCTAGTATTTCTCCCATCAGTGCAGACCTCTCCCAGATCCATTTTCCTGAACTATCTCACTCCCTGGCTCCTTAGTCTCCTCTGTTGTTTCAAGTACCTCTCCCCTCTCAGCTCTAGGTACCCTGTTTCCCCCTCCTTGTCCTTACAGCACTTTCTGAGGACAGCAGGGAGAAAGCAACACTGCCTCTGCCCTAATTCCTATAACAACACCTTATCACCTTCACTTCTGTCATGTGATAAGCAGTCATCACCAGCCACCAGCCTGTTTCCTATAAATCCTGCTCAGTCAAAGCGTCTGTCCAATGCAGATTTAAACCTCAAAATTCTTGATTACCAGCTTTAACTGCTTGTGTTCAGCAGGTTTTCATAGGCTTACATATGAAACAAATTTTATTGTCTTTTCATTTGGAAAAGATGGGAAAAAAGTCAAAGTTGACACCAAGATGACTACATTCTATGTCTTTGTTTCTAGGTATAAAAGTTTTTTATAAGATATGTGCAAGATTAATTTCTGCACAGAGCCTTTCCTATTCTTCACTTTTCTCTTTATGAGAGATCAAATCTCAACCTGGCAAGCCTACCTTATCCAAACAGCTCCATGCCAAACAGTTAAATATGGCAAACATACACAAGAAAAATAAGATTAACAGTGCTATTTGGGGCAATTTTAGACATTACTGACAGCTTTTCCTCAAAAAAAAAAAAAAAAAAAAAAAAAAAAAAAAAAAAAAAAATTTACATAATAAACACAGAACTGTGGAATATAATACTTTCTGTCAACACACTGTACTGTTCTTAGATAAAAGTGCCAATCTCAAAGTCCCATAAAACCAAACTGAGTGTAAAGACGAAATCAACTCCCAATATTTGTCACGTCCCTGAGAGCATCAGTAGCCCCGACTGTCCCTGCCCAGGTCCAGGGCTCCCCCGACACTGCCCACGGCCCAAGACCCCACGTCAGGTCCCTGGGCTGCCAGTCCCTGCCCCGGCGATGCCCCAGCGGGGCCGGTCTCCAGCTCCCCACAGCCCTGCCCTGCCCGGCCGTGGGCCTCGCTGAGCCTTGCCCACCCACGGGCCCACATCCCAGGAGTCTGGCCTCAGCCCATTCCCGTCCCCAGGGTTGTGCCCGATGCCCAGGGCTGCCCCGGTGCCCCCCCGGCTGCCCTGCTCCCGGCTGGGGTGGTGGGACAGGTCCTGGCTGCCAGGCCCTGCCCTGACCCATCTGGTGGGGCCACTGGCCCCCCTGGTGCCCTGACAGGGTTTTAGTGTCCAGCAACATGCAAATTCATTCACTATCATTTCCATGTCACTATTGATTAAACAAAAATAGTTTTCATCACCAGCACTGGTGAAGCCACAGCTAGAGTCCTGTGTCCAGGTCTGGACTCCCCAGTTCAAGAGAGACATGGACATACTGGAGAGAATCCAGTGAAAGGCCACAAAGATGATGTAGGGCCTGAAGCATCTCTCCTGAGCTGGGAACGCTCAGCCTGGAGAAGAGAAGGCTCAGAGAGGACCTCATCAATGTGTACAAATACCTGAAGGAAGGCTGCAAAGAAGACAGAGCCAGGCTCTTCTTAGTGGTGCTCAGTGACAGGACCAGAGGCAATGGGCACAAACTGAAACACACGAAGTTCCTCCTGAACATCAGGAAACAATTTTTTACTGAGAGGGTGACTAAGCACTGGCATAGGCTGCCAAGAGAGGTTGTGGAGTGTCCCTGCCTGGAGATATTCAAAAGTTGTCTGGACATGGTCCTGGGCAACCAGCTTTAGGTGGCCCTGCTTGAGCGGGGCGGGGGGGGGGGGGAATGTGTTGGACAAGATGACCCCCAGAGGTCCCTTCCGAAGTCAACCATGCTGTGATTCAGTGATACAAAGGAATTATGCTACCAAAACTGATCTTACTGTATGGCCTATTTGGCCATATTTCTCCAGCAGGCTGTATGCTGGAGAAAGCTCAGAAAAGAAGGAACTTCCTCAAGCCCCTCTATTGCCAAACAAGAGTTAAATCTCCTTGTATTGACTGTCAGGACCGTACCACAAGACCACATAGTCTTAAGTTCTGTCAGGCAGACAGTCAGACTTCCAGCATGCTCTATGAAAAGCTTCATTCACTAAAAAAACCACAAACCAAAACAAAAAAAGCAAGGAGGGCAGGAAATCTCTGCCACCATGCACATCTCCAGTTCTGGTCACTAACGAAAAGTATTTCAACATCTAATTAAATTGCTGTCAGTGTGTCTTTCCTGGTGAACAGAGACACATATGAAAAAATAATTAGGTCATGTTGTCTAGCTGTACAAGGCAAGCTGAGAAATTTAAATGGTGAAAGCTCTCTAATAGGTATCATGAGATAGCTGCACAGCACTGCTCAGACCTTCCTGATGGCCTGGAGCAGCTGGAGCTCAGGGGAATTCCCCTCCTGTTAATAAAAATTTGCATTGCTTCCACTTATCTGTTCTTGAAACAGAAGCTACTGAAAACCTAAAATATGCATCCAGTGGTCAAACCTAATTCAAGGTCATAAAATCTATTCTACTCACCAGAAAACACAAGGCAGCAGCTCCTGGTATGTTTTGCACAAGGAGGCAGCTTTAATCTTCATGCTTAAGAAATTAAAAGCAGTCAGTATATAGGAAGGCTTAATGTAACTCTCAATTTCTTGTTTGAGCTAAGAGAAAAACAAATCACCGCTACACACAAGACTGCGTTTAGTAGAAATTGATTCTCACCTAAAGGACTAAAGCTTGCTAAGAGACTCTCAGAGGGATTCACCTAACCTCAATCAAGACAAAATTAATGAAGAAGCAGACATCGCCTGGCATATCTTGGCATATCACCTCAACAGGAATCGCTCTGTCTCAACATTTTCACTGAAATTAATTTAATTAACTCATCCATTAATAATGAATGATCTACAAGCTTGAAAATAACCATAGATAATTGGTTTTGACTAGAATTTTCCAGTAAGCTGCCACAGAAATGGATATTTTCACTCCAGGGCAGCTTTATGATATTAAAACAATATTAGCTGGGGCATACATAGTCTGCTGGAGTTCATAAACATCTTAGGTATTCAAAAACAAAGTCGAAAGATATCTGTTTGTTCTTCCAGGCATGAAAATAGGAACCGATATTATGGTGCATCTATCGGGTCATTAAATGATAACTTTCAATTTACGTTGTCACAGGCTGAGGTATTATGAAACTGTGTTAGATCTACTACAAATTATCAGAAACTAAGCAGCTCTCATGATAACCAAATAAAAAACCCAAATCTCTTGCTTGACATAAGCTTAATCCCAGTGGCCCTGAAAGATGCTAATGGAAGAAAATATTTTAAAGAGCATTTGTGAGTAAATCTGAAAGGAAGGTTAACAATCAAATTCATGCCACTCTTGAACTGAAAGCTATAATATTTATGACTAATTTTTCATAAGAGATATGTCAACAACCCCATTCTGTATCAAAACAACAAACATTTAATAACACTTTAAACATGAAAAGAAATATTTTAATTACTCATTTACTATTATTCATCTCCCTCTAAGCTTCACATTACTGGTGTCAAGATAATTTACTCTTCATTGTTACAGCCTATTCTGAGTATTGCCAGCCATTGATTTAATTTTTCCTCTTTCAGGAATTCTCCTGGAAGTTGACTAATTCAGACTGTCTTTGCATCTGACTGCCATTAATTGTTGTGACAGATTATGATCAGCCTGTATCACACTGGGAACTTCATTTTTTCCTAACCCATCCATTTTGAACTTCATGCTGAAAACATGTTTAAATGTAAACAATGCAGACTTACATTGCATGCTTATTGTTGATAACCCCTTCTATACTTTTCACTGGGAAAACGCCAACCAATCTAGTGCCTCAGCAATTTCTCTTGACTACAAACCCAGTCACATGGCACCACAGATGTTTTGCCTTCTTCAAAGCCCCCCAAAATAACAGGGAGAGACTCAAATCATCCAGGGCAGGGAGAACATTAGGACACAGCTCTTGAAAGCTGCCATCATACAGAAGCAGCACATTGCTGACTTACTGACATGAATTACATATCAGGAGCTCAAGGAATTTATCCAAAGAAGCCAAGTTCTCCAAAGAAATAACTTTCGAAGGTTTCTGAAAATATTAATTATATAATACAGCAAATGACCCCACAATAGAAACACAAAATAAAATACAATATTAAGGATTTTACAGAAAGTAAGTTCTGAAAACCACAAGTTGACCCATTCTTTCATAAGCCTTACCCAAGTTTTAGATGTTAACGTGCAGAACATTAAGGGTATCATCACTCCTCCAGGTGGAAACCTTGGCATGAATATGAGGAACATCACAGCAGTCATGCTTTTATTATCAAATCACTAAAACAAGACTCCTTTAATATTAAATGGAAAATGGGTATCACTAACTTGTTGCATGTCTTTGGGAAGTTTAGATCAAATTTTTAGTCTAATTTTGTAACCAGGCTGTTTTCTAAAGTAGTCTGATTTTTTTGTCTGTAATTAGTTCAAGCTATTTCAGGCAAAATGATGCTCCTTTTACAGTTTCTCAGTTATCGCTTCCTTTCATTCTTCTTCCCTGAATATCTTTTGGGGCCCCATTTCAAGTAAAAGGTTTCATTTATCATCTTTGAAGTAGAAAATATATGCTCCTACAAAGCATCCAAAACCAAGTAAAGAGTCTACAAAAGTCTGTTAGCTGTTTGGCTCCTTATCTGTTTTGGGGGGTTAGAAATCATCTTTTAGATCAATGTTTTTACAGCACCTTGTGCAATAAAGCTTTGGTTCATGGCTTGGGTTGCAGGATGGTACAGCAGAAGGCTGTATCACATAGGGAAGCAAACATGAGACTTCTGCCTGAAGCGAAATGCTGAGAAGACTGAATGAGAGATAGGAAGGGTCAGTCAGTTGGCTAACTCTCAAGAGATTAAAGTGAAACAGGTAAGTGATGAAAAGTTTCTTTTGCTAAGTTTTTGTTCCTTGCTTTCTGCCATGTTACCTCAGAATTAAAGGAGAAGTCTGGAGTACCCAAAAGGTGTTGCTGGGATGGTGAGGAAGGTGGTAATAAATTACTGTAGAGAGAAGGGAAGGCCGGAGGCTTTTGTGTTCTGGGAGGTCAGAGAGATTGCCGAGTGCCTCATCTCAAGGAAAGGCTTTGCTTTACAGTGAATCTGACAGTATATCCTAAGTCCCAGACAGAGACAGAATGAGTAGTTGCCAATCTAAGGCAGGTAACTTAGAAACACTTGAAATCAGAATGCTTTCTTAGTGTGGAAGAAGATGAGGAATACTTGAATAAATTTGGTCAGATGCACAACTTAAACTCAACTAGGTTTTCAGACAGAAATAAAAGGCGTACAAATGTATTTTAAAATGTAGTCAATATTGGCCTGAGATCTGAGATAGACATTCCCACTGTTATTGGACCAGAAAGAAAAATGCCAACCTCTTCACTACTGCTTATTAGCATTCTCTGTGAAGCATAAAGCTTGTTCAGTGCTTTGCATGTTAGTTTACTTTTTGAGAAAACTGGAAAAGTGCACACAGAAATACACCAATGTGAGCTCCTGTCCAGCCCAGAACAGGTGTAATTGAAATAAATAGGTGACTACAGCCATCAGAAAGCATTAATACTATCAGTGTCATGGTTCAGGTGTTTGGTAGACTGTTTTGGTACAAAATTTAAAAAAAAGCTAACCACAAAACCACTATGAATCACGTTTATATCATCTGCTTTTTTATTCCCTTTTTGCTTGTTTCTTGCAAACTACAGCAATAGTAGAATTGTCATTAATTAAAAATATCTACTCTTTGTACTTTCATCCTCTCTTTCTCTGTCAATTTATTTTTTCTCATTTATGTCCAATGTATGACTCTGTGGAAGCTCAGGGTGGACTT
This sequence comes from Buteo buteo, assembly GCF_964188355.1. NCBI lineage: Eukaryota > Metazoa > Chordata > Aves > Accipitriformes > Accipitridae > Buteo > Buteo buteo. Next base: position 18,652,059 of record NC_134190.1, on the reverse strand, counting down.
GCCTTGATTATATTAAAGCCAGTTTGACCAAGGAAGCTGTATTTTAAGAACTTGAAACTTTTGCTTATTACTTGCATTAAAAACACCCTTCAAAAGGGAATGAAAGGAGAATATGCTTTGTTCATAATTCATAATGCTGTCAAGTAGTAGAATTATTAGTATCTTAAAATTTTATGACATTTGCAAAAGGACATTATAAAAATACTTAGAAAATCTGACTTTATTGCATTTCACAAACTCAACTTACCTTTGGACTTAAGTAATAATTAGCATTTTTACTGGCATTGAGCTACTGGAATTATATATCAGATAAAGTAATTTCAAAAGTTCAGGAGCAGTCAAAATTCTAATTTAAACTTCAGGAAAGTATTAAAGCTGGAATCATGTGCAAACCAGTGGAGCAGTATGCCTAAAGCATCAGCCTGTTAACTAAATTAAACCAGTTACCCATTGCATTGAAAAGACATAACATGTGTGGGTGCAATTGCCCCAGGAGAGTATTTGCATACTAAAGGGTTCAAACTTACCCTGTTCTGAGTTTTTAATTCAACAGTAATCCCAGGCAAGACTGCAGGTAGACTCTCTCAATGAAAAATTACTAATTTTGCAATGAACACTTTCTCTCCCCCCCCCCCCTATTTTTCGCTTCTTTATTACTTGTCATAACATTGGATAAATTTCTATTTCCATCTTTTTAGGGGTATACAGATAATTTCAGTTGTTGGGGAGATTTCCTCAACTTACTTCAAGGACCTTTTCTGGTTATTTGGTTATTTGTCAGAAGAAAAGTACATCTTTGGAGTTTTTTAATGATTTTTTTAGGATTCCGTAAGACAAATTCTGCTAGGAATTTATATGCCTAAAACCATAAATAAACATCAGGGAGATTTTCAAAAACTCTTACCTCCCATTCACTTTGGTAGAAGTTAGGTAACTAGGTCCTGTTTATAAGATTTCTCTGCAAATCTATTCATTGTTCCAAAATCTCTAAAGGGAGCAGGATTCTTCAGCAGTTTTAATGGGAACTAAAGAGCTTAGCAATTTGCAGAAGATCCAGATATATTACTTACCTCTCAGATCTAGATTGGCAGCAACTTGGCCTAAGTTTAAAATAAAAGTCTGCCCACAAAACAGTGGTTTGAATCTTTACCCAGAAGCTGAGGAAAACTTAAGCTAAACCTGCTGGTACTTTGTGAGCTAATTTACTCTATTCATAAATACTAATCAGCTTACCTAATAGCATTTTACTAAGGGAGAAAAGAAGATAGACAACCAAACAGAAAACAGTACCATCCGATTCCTAATTCCTGAAGTATAACTTCAATTATATCACAGTTCTGTTTTTATAGCCAAGGTAATTTCTTGGTCAGGTAGTAGCTTCACTCTTCCTCTAGCTACACTTCATATAGCAGGGATTTTTAAGTCCCTAGCAGCAAGGCTAGGTTTCAAGCTGCTGCTCAGCCTGCGGTGCAAATTGTGCCTGCTCCACTTCTAAGTCCTTCCTCAGCATTCTCTGCTCCACACCCAAACTGCAGCCTTGCCTCTCCCCAAGGCTGGGCTCCAGCTATCTGAACAAAGTGATTCAAAGATAGAAAGTTATATGTGTAGCTTTGGTAACAGTTCCTGTTAATTCAGTTCTCTACTTGAATGGAACATGGTACTGCAGAGCTGACATAATCTTCTATATATTAGAGAATTTTTGACAGATTTTCTGTTAGCTTTGGCAGCCAAACATCTCTGTTTTCCTCTGTACATTAATTTCTTAAATTCCTTGGTTCTTCAAATTTCTTCTTCAAATATCTTAAATTTCTTCCGTTCTTTAATTTCTTCTTCCCAATGGCAAAACTATTACTATAGGTTAACATGACCATTTACTCCAGGAAAGTTTAATTTATAGTTAGTTGGCCAAGAGTCATATTCTTATCATTTTTTCTCTGCTTCATTATAAGCTTCTCAACAAAATATAGCAACATACATAACATAAGAATACTGTCAGCTTTTCCAATGGTCCTTTAATTTATCTTTACTTTAATAGATGTCAATAGAACACACCTTCATTTTGGATTCTCCTCCCCTTGAAGATGTTTTTGAGCAGGAATGGACTACAGTTTAATTCTTTTTATATACTGAATGATAGCCACCTAGAAACAACACCACTACATAGAACTTTCCTGTGTTATACAGCTAGACTATTCAATAAATACAATTTGGTAAGTAAATAATTCTGTTATTTATGTGAGATGTGGTAAATGAAAACGTCTTTATCATTTAACAACAATGAAAAAAGGCATTTTTTGCAAAGCTAACATTAATTAATTAGTCTTAAATAAAATACCTGCATTTCAAAAGACATAATAAACTTTCTCAGGAAAATACTGCTTGAGACTTTTCTTATATGTCTTTTCTTCCAAAGGACAGCCCAGAGAGGTCTCTCTGGAGCCACAGGAATTCCCAGTTCGGGACTTGAGGTCTAGGACTCTGGGTTTCAGGACTACTAACCTGTATCCCTCTCATCTCTGAAAGGAGTCCATCTGTAAAAGGAGTCCAAATTATCAAGTTTCTTGCACAAGAGATGTGCAACATTATGCTATAGCTATGGGATTTAAAAGTGTGGGAACTGCAAATCCCACCACGAATTATCTAGAAACTAGCCAAGTTTCTGTCAGAAATCTGTGTTAGATATATGTCAGAGCAATCTCTTTGTTTTCTTTAAAAGTCCATGAAAACAGAAGACCATTCAGCAAGACGTGCTATCTAGAATAGTTTCTGTACTTTCCTTATATATTGATAGTATGAAAAAAACCCTCAAATTATGTATTTTTTAAGATGATGTTTGGTAAGTTTGTGAAAGAAAGTATATACTGTGGTGTCTTACCTCCTTTTAACATCTTTTTGTCAGAGGCTCAAATCTATCCCGTTAAACTTTAGGCATTCACAAAATAATTGTTGAGGTTGGAAGGCACCACTGAAGATCATCTAGTCCAACCCCCATGCTCAAAGTATGGCCAACTAGAAAAGGTTGTTCAGGACCATGTCCAGCCAGGTTTTGAACATCTCTGAGGACAGAAACTCCACAACCTCTCTGGGCAACCTGTTCCAGTGTTTGAACACCCTCACCATAAAAAAAAAAAAAATAATAGGTTTTTAATTTCTTGTATTTCATTTTGTTCCCATTGCCTCTTCTCCTGTCACTGGGCACCGAGAAGAATCTGGCTGCATTTTCCCTACTCCCCCCATCAGGTATTTGTACACATTGGTAAGATCCCCCATAGCTGCCTCTTCTCCAGGCTGAACAGTCCCAGCTCTCTCAGCCTCTCATCATTTGTCAGATGCTCCAGACCCTTAATCATGTTTGTAGCCCTTCTCTGGACTCAGTCCAGAAGACCATATCTGTCTTGTACTTAAGGGTCCAGGCCTGGACCCAGCATTCCAGATGTGTCTCACCAGGCTTAAGGAGATGAGCAAGTTTTTCAAGAATAGAGAAAAAAAAATCAGATTTGAGAGACCAAAAAACTGAGAGGCATCATAGCTGGACTACAGCCCTTGAAGCCTGACCACCAAACCAGGAGTATGTCTCCCTGAACCCATAAATCTCACTTAATCTAGCATCCTTATAAATACGTGCACTTCTCCAGATCAAGGATCACAGAAGCATTGCAAGATCTGCCTGTTCTGCAGCTGTGGAAACCTATCTTTTATATAGCCTTTCAACCAAGCTATGAAGAAACTCAACAGATGCAGTGCTCTGGGTTCCTCAGGCTTTTTTGCTGTTTTCTGGAAGTTCACAGAAGTTCGTATTTTCATGATACAGACCCCAAAAAGTCAATGAAAAAACTTTTCGGTGAATTGCATGTTGGAGAGAAGAGTACTGTGTCACAAACACCTTCTTTTAAGTGCTTTTTACCTTAAAGATTCAAGTTTTTAAATCCAAAACTCACTAACAATCTCTGCTTATGGCATGAAAAGTCCTAAGGCATGAGATAGTTTTACAAGCATAGGAGATGTTGCTAAGAGCCTGAAACAACATTGTTGCCACCACCGGATATTTCATTCTAAATCTTTTGAATTTAGTGCATTTTAAAATCTCTGATTCTTACGAATGTATGAAACTTTATTTAAAAATATCTCTCTCAAGATTTCTCAGAAAAATCTGAAACTATAAGGCTTAAAGATTAAAAATAGTTTTAAAAATCCATTTAAAAATTATGGGGTTTGATTTAAAATAATTTTTAATTATTTAATCTTTTAACACCATCCATTCTTATCTCACAATACTGGAATTTTAACACTCACACTAACAAAAACTTGCAATTTTTTTCACTTGAAAATTACAGTTTCATTTAGTCCTCGTAGTGAACTTCTTTTTATTTCACTTCTAAAGTTAAAAGTTATAGCTGACATATATTTGGTTGATTTATTTTAAATATCTCTACAAAGTAGGTATGGCAGGAGTATATGTTAATATACTAACTACTTAATAACTAAACAGTTATTAAAAACTAAAGTTACCAGTAACTTCTATTAAATAACTAAACGCATTTAAAAAAAAAAAAAAAGGCCCTGAATAGCAGACAGAACATTCACCAGACTACATCTCATTCAATGGCACTTGAATAAAGTTTTCCTTATCTTGTTTTCTATTTTTAACTACAAATTGAAGATTAGCAGCTCAAGTATTTCTAGGATGCTGCTTTTGCAGCACAGTCCCTGAAATCCTTATGTCCCTGGCTCCACAGCAGCCCATGGAACAGGATTCCTTTGACCTGAAGTGATGTGGGAAACAATCTTCTTTTTTCCCATCCCTTAAAAAAAAATCCAAAAGCTTTCCTATTACAGGGCTAGAAAAAAAACCAGACCTTTTGAAATTCATGAAGAACCAAGTAAGATATCACTGTCTGTGATTCGGAACATGAATCTGATCCCTCCAGAGACGCAGCAAGGCTCTCACCACCTGTGACAGTGCTATGATTGGGATCACTATAAGCAGCTACACACCTACATGTAAGCGTCTGTTAATGATTGCTATTAAAAGCATAGCACAAGAACAGACCAGCCATTGGACTGATCTGGATTTTTTAAGCTATGATTTTCAACAAAGTTGAAACTTCTTGATACTGTCAGCTGCTCAGTGAGAATTATTTCCTTTTAGATTTTCTGTGAACAACAAAAAAAGTGAAGCGGCTGAAAGTGAAGAGCTGGTCGGCCCTGGAGAAAAATACTAGGCACTGGAGTGCACAAGGCCAAGAATCTAAGTTAGTTTCTTTGGAATGACCACCTGGATTTAGCAAAAGGTCATTGCACCAAAAAATGTTTCTGAATATTTCTGAGCTCACTGACACTGACATTTTGCTGAAAAGATGTTGTGCAGCAAATTTCACACTGAAGTTTAAAACCTAGAGAAAAGTCAGGAACTTAAAAACAACATGGAGGGGTTATCTTTATGTTCCTTCCTTTGCCTGCAGCAGCACAGAAGATTGACAAAATAGAGCAGATTTCAGTTAAAAGTGGATCGAATTCCGGTTACATATAACTAAGCAGTATATCAGAATCAGATAGTCATGACTATCTTTTTATAGTAGAAAAAGTGACACTTGTAGCAAAAAGAAGACTAAACTGTACTTTATAAGCAAGTGGCTTATGCACTCCATCAGTTTTCTGGGAAAGTTCTTTCTTTTCAGTACAGTAGGTAATTTAAATGACCGACTCAATTTCTAATGCACTGAGGAAGAGCGGAACCTGGAGACAATGCATATTCTCCAAAGGAGCATTTAATAAATCCCTTTAACTAAGATTAACAATGAAAAAGTTCTTACAAGACACAAAAATTTAATAAAAAATATACTTTAATTAATGAATTAAAGCACTTGCACTGTCAAGTTATAAAAGAAATTAGAAAATGTAAAAGATGTAATCAAAGATCCCATATATCTGCTTTTGAAGAGGAGAAATGAAACCAGTTAAAATTCAGCTATACTACACAGGAACAAGTAATACCTACACATTGCAACATTCCCAATCTTTTCTACAAAAGATTTGCAATACACATATTTATTCATTTCTTCTTAAATTCCTATCATATCTACATTACCTCATCTTAATGCAGACACAGTGAAGACAGGATGCAAGAACACTGCATATACCAAGAAGCTCCCTTTGTTTTAAATAGGGAAGCATGAAAAATAGGTACCCTGAAAGGTCACCTACTCCATTTCCCTATCACATGGCAAAACACATTATACATCTGCCATGCATATGAAGAAGAAGTGCCCACGGTACAGTAACTGTATTAAAAATAAAGAAGGAGACACCATACCAAGAATTACAAGGAAAATTTAGTATTATCTCATAATATTAACTTATTTACAAAAGCATGAGTGCCAAATTGTTATTTTTCAAAATTAGTAGTTGTAATCCACCAAAATTCTAAAAAGTAATTCCCCAAATAACTCAGTGAGAATTACATATGTGAAGGGGATATAGAACAGGCCTGTGAATACCTCTGGGTACTATATAATGTTAGACAAGAACTGTAACCTGAGGTCATGATAAAATGAATGTGTATTGGGCCAAAGGAAAAAAAAAATAGTCATAGTTGTCATCACACTGACTGGCAGCATTTCTGACTTTCAGTAGTTTGGCTGCCTCTATCATACCCTGTCAGTATTGTTTAGGGTTGTTGTTTTTTTTTTTTTATTCTCTGCTTGCTTATTTTAAGGCTGTTGTCAGAGAGCAAAGCTAGCACAGAAGTGGTCTTATTCTCTCCTTAGACTATTATAACTCTGCTGAATTCAGAGAGGATTGTTCCTGATTTACACCAGTGAGAGAGGAAGAAAGAACAAGCTAAAAAGAAACAGGCTTGATTGATTGCTGTGAAAATTGTTAAACATTTAGGCCCGACATAGAATAAAATTACTGAAGCTCAATCTCATGTCCCTGAATCGTCAGAAACATGCCAGTGGTTTCACTGAAGCTTATTTGCTGGTGTGCCACCAGATACAAGTTTGATGCAGTTGTTAGTGAAAGAAAAGCATCACTTACTATTTTTAATATGGTAACTGCAAATACAAGTAGATTTCAAGATATATATGTCCATAGGAAAAGGAATTACATAGATTTTTTTTATAACCCTGGCAAACTTTTCATTAACACTGTAGTGGGAAGCAGCATTTAAAGCAGTGGGTCTGACACTCCTCAAGAGAATAATTTCCTTTAAAACACTTAGGCAGCAGGAGTTTTCTTATCAGTGTCAAAGTGAGTGTAGGTACAGTTTAAAGTGACAGATTTAATCATTTCTAAACACAACCTTAACTTCCTTGGCTAAATGTTCCTCCCAGAACTGAACAGAACATTTATGCACTCCCTATGCCCAGGTTTTGAGAGACTCATTTTTTCAAGTGGCCAAATCATCACAAATTCTGTGAAAAATTGGGAGCATGGGAACAGATGGAGAAAAAAATGAAAAACAATTAACTGGCCACAGCTTTAAGTTAGTTATAGTAATACCTGTACTCTCTCCTCACCTTTCAAAAAAAATGTATGGTGGTGCAGTTACTCCAGCATTTTGAATGACATGCATTTTCAGAATGTAATAGCATATGTTTCCATTTACCAGGTTTGATTACTTCCAACTTATTGTAATGAGAGAGTTAGATCTGCAGCTGCTGCCCAGACGAGGAATCTCCTGATGACAAAAAGCATCTTGTGAAAGAAGCTGCTAGTCTAAGAAAGGGTGAGGAGTAAGACCATGGTTGCTTGAGGCAGGGGGCAAATGAAGGTAAAATGGTGAAAGGGATCAACCTGGACTCATGGTGCAGGAAAACATGGGATATCTGCTCTACAACTGCTGTATGAAAGAACCATTATGTGACTTGTTAGAGGAGAAGAGAGTGGTCTAGGAAGCACTAATAAAGGAAGAGATCAGTTTGAGAGTGTGGTGGTGACACTGGTTTTGCCTGTGGCCCAGGCTGTTAAAGGAGAAAAGACAGATTTACCTCTGGGATAGCACACACTTTTGGGACACAGGAGATTGTTCTGCAAAGCCCAAGATGTTCAATCCCTCCTCCTTCTTCCAAACACCTCTCAACCTGAGCAAATGCAACTGCCCATAGGCAACATAAAGTTTGAAAAGAACCCTGTGATGCATCCCAGACTGTGGAAAATGACATGTCAAAGACGCCTGCTGTGAGAGCTAGTAAAAAGTCGTAAAGATGGATCTTCTTCAGGATGTTTATGGATGAATGTGAACTAAAGATGAAATGCCTGTTCCTAAATGTAATTTCTTTTGCAAGGATTACTTTCCAGGGATGCAACTACTACTATTTTCCAAACCATGCTTTTGACTGGCATGACAGTGACATTTCCAAAAGCAGAAGGTCAATTACTTGATAGCTATAAGTATATTTACAATAGAAAATCCAATAATTACTACATTAAACATTACAATGAAAAGCTTTTTGTATGTAGTATTTGTGTGAAACAACCAAAGAGAGTATTTCCCCAAGGTAACATATTCTGTAGCATTACAGAGCTGGCTTTATAGCCCAGTACAGTATGTGAATAGTCAGTTGAGATGACAGCTGAAGGGTAAACACTTCTGGTTGAAAGTTTGTGCAATAAAATGTGACTTTTTTTTTTTTTTTTTTAATTGGAGCAATGTGTACCTTATACCGGAAATGACAGCCTTCCTCTCTCTTTTTGCCTCATCAACATCTCATTTCATACCCTGGCTGAAAGTGCTTTTGTCCTTCCTAACTTGTACTTCTTAATTTCTGTCTCCCTTTGCTATATTTTCCCATTGAACTCGGTAATTGCATCATCTGAGATCTGGTTTATACACAAAATTCCATATAGAACATTTTATTTCCTCTATCCCTACCATTATGAAAGAAGCCCCACTTTTAAAATAGAGTAAGTGCAAGGAGGTAAACATTCTGGGTATGAAAATCCCCCAGTTTAGGAAAGTTCTGAGAGCTTTCCACTACAGCTTGTTGATCAGCTGATAATAGCCTTTATCCTACTGGTCTAAAACTATCACAACCTTTAGGCCAGACTTGATGGGCATGAACCGCCAAAAAAAATACTCTGACTAAAAATATCTGCAAGTTTTGAGGAGCAGAAAAAATTAGATGTAACGCCACATGGGGACTTGTCTTTTAGTAAAGCTAACTGGTGAAGCACAGGAGCTAAAATCCTCTTCAGTCTTTCTAACTATGTGAGAATCTGCTGCCGCCACAAAATTCCTGTGTCGCTGAAGTCTCGTTAGCCAATTATAAATGCCAATATTTTGTGCTCTCTCTTGTTTTTCTTTGAATTCTCAGCTCAGCATTGTACAAACTTGATTCAAGCTGCTATATAATCCTGTTATAAATTCATTGCCTTTTCATTTAAAGTCTTCAGTTTAATTCTTTCCTGGATGGATCTGTCAATTCATTCACACTGAGTAGCCACACAAGGGCTTTATTTCTGGCTTTTTAATGTGCCAGTCACGGATAGACATAAGATCCAACTGCAGTATCTCAAGTGAGCTTCTACAGTACAAATGTTCACACAACTGGAAGAGAAAAACTTCATTTCATCTGGTGAGGCTTTGGTTGACACTAAGATTAAGAGCTTAACAAATGCAATGGTCTGCTCTGTTACCATTCAAGAGTTTCTTGCTTCACCGTGCTATGAAAGAGAAATGAAGGACTGTCTGACTGTCTCACATTTTCTCATCTCCTGAGTGTTGTATATGATTAAAAGGCAGGCGGGGTGAGGAGGTCTGGGATCAGTCATACAAAATATCCAAATCTGTACCCATGGGAACCTTGTCCTTTGGCCACCAAAGCGTCTTCATTTCAGACTGCAGCTAAAAATCATCCATTTATTCTGAACCTGATAGAAAACAGAAAAAATGCTAAGTAAATGTAGCAGTAAATGAGTGCATTTGAGTATGCTGGAAACTGTTCTGCTTTTTTGTCACAATAAATGCTTGTGTCATGAATCTTTTTCTTTCTTGTTCTACAATTTAACACATGATTTTATTTGTTTTTCACCTTTTGGGAGAACTTTAATTTTTACTTTTTACCATTCAATACCTCATTTCATCTGCAAAAATAAAATCTTTGCCATTTTTTTCTTCCTCTTTGGGGAAACAGACAAAGCAGTGTGTTTTGAAGTTGCTGATAAAGCTAAAAATATCCTATAATGCTTCCAGTGAAGTGCAATAATTTAAAGGACTGGATACAACACCTTTAGTAGAAGACGAAAACAGCATCTCCATAGGAGTAAAAAATATTTCTGGTCTTCTATACCCCTGATTATGATGGTTATTATTAAACTGTCACATCACATCAATGAGTAAACAAGTAGCTATGCCTAGATCATATTAACTATTGTGACAGCTGTAAATACTGCAGTAATGACTCTCCTGCGGGCAATAGAACAGATAAGAAAATGATTGAAGCTCCATGGGTTTACTATACATTTACAGGTGATTCTGCAACGAGTTAGACAATCTCTTAAGCAGGAACAGCCTGCTTGCCTCAGAGATAATGCAGTGTCTAAACAGCAGTCTGAGCTGTGTGCTATTGAGCTTTCACGAGTAATATAACACTCGATTTTAACACTGTTTTATAAAAAATGCAAATGAAGTAGTCAGAATGAAAGTGGTTCTTCAAAGGTGATCTGTAAAGGGAGAAGAACATCCATCTGTGTCTCTACTTTGGTTTTGATGTATAGTTTGAGGGTTTTTTTACAGGGTGGGAGGTGGTTGCTTTGTTTAAGAAAAGGTTGCATGTCTCTAAAAATATCAGGAATACCAAATGCAGTTTTCCTCCCCTGTGTACACCCATAGAGAGAGTAAGTACAAAGACGTGTCCCTGTGCAATTAGTATTCATTCACAAGCCTTCCTAGTTCTGTGTCTTTCTGCTTGCTAGCTCAGCAAACGCCATGCAAGGAGGAAATAATGGTATGTGCCCTATATTCAAATTACTAGGGGTGATGATTTCTGAGAATGCAATTAGAAGTCACGCCCTGGAGAGCCCCAAGTAGATGAGGAGAAGACAACTTTTTTTATGCTTGCCAACCAATACGGCAAAAAAGAAAAGGTCAATAATATTTGGGCCTTAGAATCTTAATCAGCTAATGACGGTTCTCACTTGCTTCAAGCAAAGATCTATAAAGAACACAAAACACAAAAAATAAAATAAAATTATGTTGCGAAGCAGTGGAATGAATTTCATTTTTGAGGGGGTATTTTGTAGTTTTTTAACTGTACTTTTTGATGTGTCTTGCAAATCTACTTCTGAACTCAAAGGGATTCGTCTAAATAATTTAACAGAAACTTTAAGATTCCAGTATCACTATTTTTAAAGCTTTATATTAAACAAAATAAACACCTGAATGCATCCTTTTTTATTAAAAAACATCAGGAAGAGATTTCCTAAGCACTACGATTTGATGTATGGCTGCTGTTGAAGCCCCCTTTACTATGTTCTGCAAATTACCTAGAGGACTAGGCTATGGCTTTTCATATTCACAGTTATTTAAGGATGCATAGAAGGATATTAGTACCTACAGCAGTTCACAGAGGCATTTTGACTGAGAGATAAAGAGAACCTTTTGATTTTTCTGCATTCAATGTCAATATATGGTACCTTATGAAGGAGTATTTATTAATGAATGCTGACTCTTGAGATCATTCTTATAAGAAGTTTAAGACTTCTGCACAATTTCATATTGCATATTATGAAAAAGGATTACAAGTAACTATTTATTCTTGAACTGTGAAGGATCAGAAGTTGTAGGAGGAGACAAAGAAATGTCTGCAAGGTACTATTTTGTGGAAATAACGTGATTTCCACAGTATTGAAAGGTTTTGTGGAAGGGGCAAAAAAGAAATGTTTTATTGAAAGTATCTAAAAGTTGTATTCTGGCATACTTATATTTGTATTAAATATAATATTTTCATTAATATGAAATATGCAATTATTAAAGTCCTGACTTGGTCTTTGAGCTACATAAACATGTTTTCAGCAGCATAGTACAAAAGGCAACCTGAAGCATTTAAACTATCACGAACCAGAATATTCTGGAAGCTCAGTACAAAAAAATGTTTAGTACAAAATTTAGAATTGTTTAAAAAAAAACAACACTTGAAATAATAATGAGAATATGTGTCTTACACTTTAACAGGTAAAATACGTATACTTTATCTCTCCATACACATACAGAGGAAGGTGGTTTACATTTTACAATAGTTTCACAATGTTACTTGACTTGGAGAAGTGACCACTTATGCAACAAAAGGCCTGTTTTCACATGCCTTGCAGTTACGTAAGTACCTCCTCCAGTGTTAACTGAACACTTAATACTTGCTCTTCCATGCACAAATGAGTATGTACCTGAATATGCAATTTATTCTCTAATTTAAATTCTATTTTCATTGACATTCCTCAGATATTATTCCACCAGTTCATACAAATTGTCAACCTTTGCTACGTACAGACATCTTTCTCCCCTCCTCTTCTCAAACCCTGCCTACAATAGGTGCACCAAGCTTGCTTCTGCAGTGCTCAATCCATCATGCTCATCCTCTTTCCTCCAGATTTCTTCTCAAGCAGCAGCAGTTCCTGCCACTCAGTTCATTTGCCTCTGCTGCTACAGCTAGGTTCAATTGAATAACTGAACTTCATTATCTATGTAAATCTTTTTCTTTTTTTTTTCCCCACAGTTAATTAGTAAGCAATAGCATTAAATCACCTGTACTATATTCATCATTCTTACAGGAGTAATGATGTACAGGGAAGAGGAGGAGTGAAAACACTGTGGCCATGGCAAGCCTCTGAACAACTGGCCATAACCTATGTAAGAAACACAAACCAGCAGCACGATTTTTTGTCACTGCTGCCATTTAGTAATTAATCTCTACAGGTTTCATTTTGTTATTTGATAGATTTGAACATACCAGTGCAATGACATCTGGAAGTTGGAACCTCCAGGTTACCATGTTTTACCCCCACATATTTTCACTTCCATCACAATGCCCCAGCAGAATACATACAAATCAATACAGGAGTGAAACTTTACTGCTCAGGGATATGAGCAATCATGGTGCTCGCTCCTAGAAGTCTGAAGACAAGGCCAACCACAGACTAGCAGCACTCAAGAAAATTTCAGTGCTGCTGCTGCTTAGAAATCCAGTGATGGGGAGGACCATCAAGCAGTTAGATTTAGTTTAGATAAGCTGATACTAACAAAACACTGTATCTTCTCAGGTCCCTGTTCAAACGTAACCTACACTGGCCTTGTAAAGTTCCTTTCTAACGTTTTCCCACAGGGTGAGATTATTTCCATTGTACACAGTATTTTGAAGCAGTATCCAATCATCCATATTTGACACAAGCCATAATACCGCTTTTAATTGACCGTGCAGGAGCTAGGCTAGATGACCTCAGCTGAGGATGTCTCTGTTTATGTAAAAAGTTCTTGGCAGTCTATCATTCTTATTGACTGTTTTCTAACTGAAGCCACTTCAACTCTTCCTGAGCGCGCCCATCCCTTTGGGCAGGTCTTACTCCCAGGGCAGAAGGACCCCTGGCACACTGCTGGTGCTGCTGAGGGAGGAGCAGCCCACCACCGAACCCCTACCAGGAACTCACCTGGTCCTGTGCTCTGGGTGCTGGGAATGGGGAGCAAAGGTGGTACGTGGGACTGGGGCATTTCTCTGCTACCGCATGGAGAATGAGTCAAGAGTCATTAATACAAGGGCAATGGGGAGTCAGTGGTGGTATCAGGGCTGGGGGCCACAGGGTGAGGAGGTACCAGGGAGGCCGGGGGTCCATGCGGGGCTGGGTGCTCCCTGGACATTACTGCTGTGCTAGGCCCATCCCTGGGTGGCAGACGCTCACACAGGCCCTGCATGAAGCCAGCCCAGGAGCTGCCCTGACGCCCTCGCTCTGGGCACCACGGATAAGTCCTCGCAGTCTCGGGGGTGGCTGCCGTCCCTGGGGATCAGGGAACTCCTGCTGCGGGGGCCTACAGGACTGTAGGCCTCAGTGTGGGGACCGGCACCGGCACCAGCACCCCGGCAGGGGCAGGGGGCTCCCATCATCTCCTGAGGCACGTGTGACTGCTCCTCGGCCGGTTCCTCTGTCCCTCCCTGCTCCTACGGGGACGTTGCGTCACTCCTGGCTCCACGGCCTGCTGCTCTGCACGCGCTGCAGCACCTCCGGGTGTGTTTGTGTGCCTGGGGTGGGGGCGAAGGCCTGACATTTCCTCTCCTGAAATCCTCTCACCCGCCTCTCCTTCTGCCCCTGCTGTCTTCAAACTCATGAGACCTCCCACCTCCAGGATGAAAATGCACATCTGGATCCTACCCAACTGTGCCAGACTGGTTGCAATCAGGATTTGTCCTTGACACATGGCTGTTAGAGGACATCTGTTGAAAACTTTACATGACCAGTAGGAAGACTTTGCCCCAGCATGGCTTAGGTCTCTGCCCAAGATGCAGATGGATTTCTGACTGTGAAAAAAGTGATCAGGCCCAGGACTGGTCAGTGCTAACCTGTGCTTGGGGTGGCTTTTTGCTGACAGATTACAGGGGAGAGAAGTGACTGGCAGCTGAATGGGATACAGTGTGGGGTGGTTACAAGAGGAGCTATCAGAGGCGCTGCAAGGTTGTGGGATGCAAGGAGTGCTGTGCCAAAAGCTAGCTGCCTTGCGGGGTGCTGACCAAGGAAAGAAGAGCTCCAAAGCTCAGATTAGCCTGAAGTGGTGACATTCATCAGAATATAGAATAAAGGTCCTTCAACAGTGTTTCTCCAGCATGTTTAAAACTGTCAGAAAGTGTATGAAAAAGCTGGACTATATTTTTCAACTGCATCAGTCAAGTGAGGGAGTAACATGAAACAATCCTGCAGCTGTGTAGATGGTAGTGCTCTTATACAAAAGCGGTGACACACCATCTCAAAATTAAGAACATACACTTTCATGCCTGAGGTTTTAGATAGAAAACCAGCACTCTGTATACATCTTTGCCTTCTGAAGAGGTGAAAGGAAGCTCATGAAGCTGACACAGCTGACACACCAGAAGTGTGTTATTGATTGTTCTCTTTTCTAGGCCAGTATTAAGAAAGAAAGGCAATATTTATGCTATCAGAAAGATAGAGAGCAAAATAATTCTGTATCATTATGGTTGGGATACTCACCGATGTACAGATGATCATTTTCTATTAAAGCATTACCAGGCTAAAGCAATAATAGTCCTGGGAAACCAGGACTCATCTACTAGGTGTCCTAGTTACTGAACTGCAAGGTAGACCATTCATACACCTCCTGAACCACATGATTTCTCCACTACAGAAGTTATGTACTACCTTCACTTGAAAAAATAAAGTTGCTGTAATGGCATTTTCAGGGATCCCTATCTGAATAGCTTGTGCTAGTTATGCTTTGAATGCATTCACTAGATGCTCTCAGGAGACTTAGGCTTCATTCCACCTGGTTCCTGGATTTCAACATCAGAAAAGGCATCTCATTGCTCACATCAAGGCAGTTCAGGGCAAGCAAAGAAAATTGCTAGCTTCCAGAGAATATATAAAAGGTGAAAATAACATGCCTACGAATTTGGATACTTGCAGGGGTACAGTAAAAGGGACTTCTTTTAGATGTTTTTTTGGATATACATGCTTAAAGCCAACCTATGTCCTGTTTAAGACACCCACATCATTATTTTGACTGTGGCTTCTCCTTTCTGAAGCCATCTATAATTCTGTGCATAAAACATCTTATTCACTGATTGTTCATTACATATACATGGAAAAATACATTCAGGAAGTGTGACTTCTGAATCTGTTTTTCATAGACCTAAGATATTATAAAGAAAGCCTTCAAATACAATGATGTAATGCCTGCTAGAAATTATTATAATACCATATAGGAAATAATTTACCAAGAAAATAAAACCAAGGATTTACTAAGAGTCACTTTTTTAATAAATATGGAAATTAAAAGTCTAAAATATCCTTTTGGCTTTACTATCTGACTGTACAGGTAGAGTAGAATAGCACCTTGCATAATGCAGAAGGCATAAAACTACTTACATTCCCATCAGTAAATGACAGATTTTGATGTGTGTAATTTTATATTCTATAAATATTACATGATTAGAATAAATATTAATAAATCACAATTGAGTAACTGTTAATATATTTTTTATTGATAATAAATCAATGTAAGTATTTACAATTTTTTTCTTTTATCATACCATGACTGAACATTGAATTTTAGTCCTGATCTATTTATACTTCCTATGTGCAGCTCTTAACCAGAAGATAGTAGTTACTAGTGCTACCGTCCAACTACACTTCAGTCAGATTGCTTATTTCCTCCTCTGCTGCCCTGTTCAAGGGGATCAAGCCCCAGTATTTTCTGAATACAGATAGACACTACTATATGTTCATCTTGAGAAGTTGACTCTACTCTTCCTGCTAAGTAATGGATTATTCTGATTTCTGATTCAGAGGATCCTCAATTGTAGGCTTGAAGGTTTATTGGTATATGCAGAAGATGCATCAAGGATCATGCTGAGATTCCTATGTTCTACATGAAAATAAACTTTAGGAAATGGTAGATCATCTTTACGTAGGCTTGATTTACATAGACTGTTATGTTGTCCTGTATGCACTCTTTCTACTTTATTCATAGGTGGAATTAGTCCCCATTGCTCATGAAGATCCCATAATACAACTATATGTGATCCTGTCACAGTAAGGCCAAGATTTGATTTGATTGGATCTTTTGTAATATTTTATAGCTTAGTGCTGAAACTATAACCTCAACTGAATTTCTAAGTTTGGGTTTAAATGCTTTTAAATTTCTCTGTAAACGCTGTGATTGTTTCAGTTCTGCATCAGAAACTGCCATTGAAATATATGGCATACCTTCCAGCAATATCAAGTCAGCTCACTTGACTAAGCTATTCAGGTTTTCTGGATGACACTGTGTAGGTACTCTTAAACTGTATAGCTGAGCTGGGAAAACCTAATCTATTTTAAAATGGCCAAAACATAAAGATAAAACTCAAATTAACAAAAAGGTACTTTCAAATTTCTCTCAGAAATGTTCCTGATACTGAATTAAAAGCCATTTACTTTTAGTTTTGTTTTTCCTCTTTCTTCATACTACCTTCTGCCTTCTGTGGTTCTTAGCATGATTCAGAGTAAGAACAGTTGCTCATTAAGTTGTAATGTATTGCTGTCTTCACTCACACACTAGTACTATCAGCTTTGAAGTGCAGAATCAGACATGGAAATTCAAACCGCTTGTTAGTCGTAACAAGTATAAACTATATCAAATCAAGACGCTAGCATACAGAAGGTAAAAGAATCAAATTACCACATTAACTTCAGCCTGGTATACACTAGGACTATAAAATGAAACAGACATTGGCTCAAGTATTCTTATTTATAGGTAGTTACTATTTGTAACTATTCTAGATAAACATTTCTGCAATGCCCTGTTCATTCATGAGACATACTGAAGGCACAAGAACACCTCATTTGTATGAGGTGATCAGTAGTTGACTCTGAAATTGACTTTGTTATACCTTGTATTGGGTTTGTGTGGCAAAGTTTTGGTAGCAGGCGGGCTACCGGGATGGCTTCTGTGAGAAGCTGCTAGAAGCTTCCCCTGTGTCTGATAGAGCCAATGCCAGCTGGCTCCAAGATGGACCCGCTGCTGGCCAAGGCCAAGCCCATCAGCAACGGTGGTAGCACCTCTGGGAGAATGTTTTTAAGAAGGGGGGGAAAAACCTGCACAACACCTGCAGCAGTCAGAAGAGAGGAGTGAGCTATGTGAGAGAAACAACCCTGCAGACCCCCAGGTCAGTGCAGAAGGAGGGGAGGAGGTGCTCCAGGTGCCAGAGCAGAGATTCCCCTGCAGCCCACGGGGAAGACCATGGTGAGGCAGGCTGTCCTCCTGCAGCCCAGGGAGGTCCACAGTGGAGCAGATATCCACCTGCAGCCCAGGGAGGACCATGGTGGAGCAGATCTCTACCTGCAGCCCAGGGAGGACCCCATGCTGGAGCAGAGCGATGTGCCCAAAGGAGGCTGTGACCCTGTGGGAAGCCCATGCTGGAGCAGGCTTCTGGCAGGACCTGTGGCCCTGTGGAGAGAGGAGCCCACACTGGAGCAGGTTTTCTGGCAGGACTTGTGACCCCATAGAGGACCCACGCTGGAGCAGTATGTCCCTGAAGGACTGCAGCCCGTGGAAGGGACCCTGAGGTGGAGCAGGGGAAGAGTGTGGAGAGTCCTCCCCCAAGGACGAAGGAGTGGCAGAGACAATGTGTGACGAACTGACTGCAACCCCCATTCCCCATCCCCCTGTGCCGATTGGGGGGAGGAGGTAGAGAAAATTGGGAGTGAAGTTGACCCCAGGAAGAAGGGAGGGGTGCAGGGAAGGTGTTTTAAGATTTAATTTTTATTTGTCATTATCCTACTCTGATTTTGATCGGTAACAAACTGAATGCATTTTCCCCAAGTTGAGCCTGTTTTGCCCGTGGCGGTTAACTGGTGAGTGATCTCTCCCTTTCCTTATCTCAACCCGTGAACCTTTTGTTATATTTTCTCTCTCCTGTCCAGCTAAGGAATGGAGTGATAGAGTGGCTTTGGTGGGCACCTGGAGTCCAACCAGGGTCAACCCACCACATACACCTATATGGCATTATATATTTTATTTGGCTAATACATAATACATACTCCTACTTTTTATTTAGCATTTTTGTAAAGGAGTTAATATAAAATTCATATAAAACAAGAAGAAGCTATCATTGTCTAGAATGACAACATAGAGCAAGTAATTTGTACTCCTACAGTAATTGGATGTGAAACATAATGAGTCCTGAAGTTGTCTTAAGACTGTTTTAAGGTGACATAACTAAGTGTATGGTAAGTCAAAAATGTAGCTGCTGTAAAGCTACAAGTTTAGACAACTTTCTGAAATGCTGTCTCTGAACCCCTGTATCACCTCTATATTAGATTAGAGACCCTTGAATGTTCCTCTGATCTTGCAGTTATAACAAGTACATTATAGTACAGTGAGTTACAGCAGGATGATAGATTGCTGCATTTATCCTGCATATTAAATTTGCTGATTATCTATGATCCAATATATTTCAGCTTTTGACCATCTGTTAGAAAAAGCTTGGAAGCTTCATTATTAGGTAATTGTTTCATAATTATTCTGAGAAGATGTCTAAGGTAAATTTTTTTCAATAAATTATATTATAATTTATTGAAGAAGTTTTTAATCTACTTGCTTTTTGCCTAATTGTTTTCAGCCAACATCTGCCACGTATGAAAAGCTAAAAAATACCTATAAAGACTCATTTGCATGAAGGTTCTTCCCAGTATTCAGTAAACATAGCAAATGTCCAGTAACAGTTGGTATCTACACAGAAAAAGACACTAACCATATCAAATACCCTCTTCCAGCTGTTGATGCAGAGATTTAGCCTAGGGACCTGTTTGCAAACGTATTTGTCTATTTTACCATCCGGTATTTACTGACTTTGGGTGCAGTCCTGCTTCTAGTCATGTGATTCATCCAAATCAAGTCTATAGGAACTTATTCCAGAGGCATAGCTGGGATAAATTATGTTAGTCAAATGGTGAGAATTTGAGGCTCTTTAAAGAAACCTGTAGGTATGAAATACTCAAACTTAGCAGAAAGGTTCAAGTTCCTCTGAGCACTATCTTATCTGAAATTAAACAATTTTTTTCCTGCCTGTGAGACATTTGGTGTTCTTGCTCCAAAGGAAAACTTCTTATTGCTTAAAGCTTTCAGCCTTTGGCTAAACATTTGCTCTGTAAATAGAACCATTCACCATTTATTTAAAAGGAGTTTAAAATTTTCTTCCAATAAAATCTTCCTGTCAAAAAAGTCAGAAGGTAGGAAGAGAACTGCTGAAGAATATGAAGAAAGGTTGCATACTTAACCTAATTTGACTACATATATGATGTTTTAGAAACCACCCTCAGCATTCCTCTAAAACAAGCAGTGGCTTCAACTACTTAGAAAAAAAGTAAAATGTAAAAAAGAAAAAAAATTAAAAGGGTAAGAATTATGTAAGGTTATGTGAAAACTATTTTCTTTCTAAGTATAATGGTTACCTGAGTACTTCAACATTTCTATATGCTGGAGATATTTCAGTTACAAAAGATGTAGCAAGAAGCACATGTAGGAAACAGATGAATGCTGGGGTAAAATAAGAAAGGCTAATATATTCCTGTAAGCAATATGAGATGGATATAAGTAGTTGGCTTTGGAGTGCAAACGGTAGTTATAAATAAAGTATGGTATAACATGGAAGTTAAAAAGGAGTGAATTCAAAGCAATACTTCTGGTTGTTTTTCTGAAACCATCCAAGATAGTGAGCCAACACATCCATATGTGTATTGAAAGTGTTGGACAGATAGTTCACAAGAAAGGTGATAGAAAGTTGATGAATACTGGAAGGGAGACTGGAAATTAGAAATTTTATAATATGGCAGATAGAAAAGGAATACCAGTTTTTGTTGTAGAATGGAGAAATAGGAATATTTGTAGGGAATTAGTGACAGGATTTTTTTCTAAACATCACTTGGCTAATGCTAATATTTTTGCTAGTCATACTGTTATGTTTAGAGACTCTTAAGAACAGAAAGAATTCATTACTATAATTCTCTGATTTTCTGTATAAAATACATTAGGCGCTACCAATCCATAATGCTACTGTCAAAACCAAAAATGACTGGGAGAAAAATTCTGAGAAGTTCACAGGACAAGTTGGAGCTGGGAACTGTGCTATCTTGTGGGTGCATACATAGTTTAAGACATTGTACCCTGAATGTATCAAGGTTTGTATGGCAGGTTTAGTTCTTTTGTGCTACGGCTTGCTAAATTTGGAGACATAAGCTGTCAAAACTCTTTCCTCCATTAGAGGTGCTTATGGGCTGTAATCAAGACATAGATCTTCATCATTTCTCTGTATTAAAGAGGCTGACTCTCTTAAATAGTTTGCATAAAGGTATTTTCCCCACAACTATGGTTCCTCTAAAGTTGCTTTTAGTTCTGAAGCCTGGACATTTAGTCTACCCCATAACACAGTGTTCCACCAATGGTATCGATATTTTCTTGGGGGGGAAATCCCTGCCACCATCCTGCATCTAGTAATTCCCTGCTTCCAGCATTGCATTAGCTATCTGAACAAGAGCAAACAGCTTAGAAACTAACAGATGCAATAAATTGTGCCAAGTAGACTCTCTTAATCTGTACCAGTTCAACGTTTACTGGTTTGTTTTTCAGCCTTTTTGGTAAAGCTTTCTCCAACAGACAAATTAAATGTTTAAGCTTTCGACAGCAGTACTTCTGGTCGTCTTGACTCCTCTGGAAATGTAAGTATGCACCCTTTATTAGATCTGAAATATACATTGAATTAATTTCTAAAGTAAAGTTTAATCTCCTTGAAGATAAAAGAGTAATACAGATCATCTTTATTCTTATAAGGGCTTGTAACATGAAAATAATTGCACACGGGGTAGGAATTTCCCTTTACTACTCGTAAGTTACCAACTGATTCTGTCACCTTAAGGGATAAATTGTGGCCATTACCTCAGTTGCTACCAGGGTAGAACTGAACTTGTATGTATGTATAGTCATGTGCCATTTATGGTCATGAGCATCATAACCTCTGAGTACACGGTAATTTGTTATTTGCTAAACACATGCATTAGTATGGGCAGAATCACAAGTAAATCCCTGCTATACATCTATAAGCACCTTCAAAACAAACATCCATTTGAAGAACAAAATCTATTTGTTTGAAACTAAAGACAGGAAAGAGTCAGTCCTAAACTAGTAAACTTCCTATAGATTAAATAAATTTCATTCAGGTGTCTAGCAATCTTGCAGGTTCCTACTGAGGGACTTTTATGCCAACAGAAAGGTTAGAATTAGAATTAAAATAGAATTAGGACTGTATAATTAGCTTGGACAAAAACAAGAGTATTAGATTTCAGGAGAAAACTTGCTTCATGGGTCATTAATATAACCTCAAGGCAAGGTTCATACTAGACAATGGTCTTTCTAATTGCAGAGTTTCTATACATGCCCAATTAAAACCTCTTCTCTACCACACTGACACATCTATTATTAATAAGGCATGAAGGGAATATTGCCAGTTTACCAGTGTGATAATACTCATACAAATCCTGTCCTGGTAGAAACTGAGAAGAAAAGATGTACTACTAGTTAAAGTATTGGGTTTAGGATCATATACACAGTTATTTCAAATTCAGCTGACAAATCTGGCAAAAATTCCTTGTCTCCAGCTCTCTTTAATAATCAATTTCATGGTATTTGTCTTTGTAACTTGGAAGTCTCATAAGGTCCCAATAATGTTTTAAGGATAAAGTATGTGCTAAGACTTTGTTTTTATTTCACACCAGTTGGATGACTATAACTTTTTGGCCATCAAAACATACCTGGTTTTAATATGAGGAAAAAGATAGGAAGAACAAAGTATTGTATTGTTGTTTAAAGACAAAAGACTAAACATCAGATCGATTAAAAGCCAAATTCTGTGGAGCCCATAAGCATGTGCTTAAGAAAAATATTTTGAATGGAGCCCAAATGACTTTCTGACACTTGTCATGATGAGCCTGAGAACAGAACCCAGGCTTGTTCCAGTCCAGTATCTTTTCTACAGAAACACTTTTCTTATGCAGATGGAGCAAGGACTACAGTCACCTAATAATTGCTTAAATCACTGAATCTATATTAAGCCAGCTTTTGAAGTCTCTTGTATTTAGTAGTCTAAGTAAATATATAGGACATACTAAACTTAGACACTAAATAGCACCTGTTTGTTCCATCATGCACCACTCTTTCCCTGCTTTCTCACTTGTGAGTAGTTTAGTCATCCCAAGCATAGTCTGACAAAAACTCCTCCTTCATGCAAACATACATACTGTGTCTCTCATTTTAAGATAACTCCACCTTTTCATCCGTGGATTTAAAAATAACCAGCATCTATAGTTGTGAGTCACACTGAAAACCAATGCAGCAGCTTCCCCTGCTGGCTATTGAGGAGATGAACTGACATTCCTCACCTTGCCTGGTATCAGCCCTGCCGCTGCTACCCAAATGCACAGAATTAAGTCAAAGAGAGCTACAGGAGGCTAGTCACATGTCAACATTTTTCACGGGGTAGCAGTTCATCAGTGAATACTGAGATGCTTAGTACCTGTCAGAAGAAAAGAAGTAAGTATGCCGGTTGAAATGCTGTTTAGATCTGCTCTGAGGAATTCTATACAGATGCAGCCATTTTAATATACTGGCTATTTGCATGAACATTTTAGTCTGCCAGCACATGCCAGTGTATTTTAGCTATGTGACTATATAACAGACCTGCTTTCTTCTTTTAGGGTCAAAGACATTGTGTTAAAGCAACTAAAAATGTCTGTATGCATCTTTAAGCTTTGTTTCATCAATAAAATAATTCTAACTCCTTTTCAGATTCATTTTTAAATATTAAATTATGTACTTCCTACCAAAATTAATGGGAGTCATACAACACTCTCTACTGTATAACTTGGAAAGTATCATTGTACCCGTAAATGGATAAGCTTTGACACTGCTGTCTGCAGGACAATACCCTCTCAACTATTCTGTCTTCTGTAATAAAGCATACAGCAAATCACCTGTAGGGCAAAAGATAATGGACCCAGTAGTGCAAATTGTGATGGTCAAGACTTCCTCATTTAGCTTAATGGAAAACCGCAGGACCTTAGCAGCCCACAGGAATGGCACTGTATAATATCTCACACAAGGTCAGGCCAAACATTTCAGATAGACTGGGGATTCAGCTGCTATGAAATTTTTTAAGCTTTGTGTAATCATATAATCAGCTGTTTATTCCTAGTCACTAGGCTAGTAACTGATCATAATTATTCTACAGGGTCATGCAGTGTCCACTTTAATCAGACGATTACCGGAAAGCTGTTACTATTAAATTTAATGTTTATTAGTATATCTTTATGACTCCATTCATTTAAAGCTGCAGAAGATGAGGAGGGAAGTGACAGACCACTGTTATCTGAGTTTCCTGCTGATAAAGTAAAAGTAAGGAGAAAATTGCATTTTCCTATTTTTTTTAAATATCATTTTTACTTTAGAGTGCTGAACTCCTCTGATGCCTTGTTGCTGGTAATACTATTTCAAAGCCACTTTGAAAATAGGAAGGTCCTTGTATTCCCCTCCATCAGCCAAAAGCAATGAAGCATTACAATTCTCTGCCCATTCTATTAATAGACTTGCAACTGAAGCAGAAGAAATTCAAGGACTTTTCTTTCCTGACACATTTTACAATATCTCTAAGCAACATAGCGCAAATCAAGGCACAAGGCTTACATGTCTTTTCTGATGAACTAGGGCATTTGTTTAAGAGGCTGAAAATTAATTACACGTATTTCCTAATTCCTTTGGTAATGTCTAAGAGTAACATGGTCTCAAGCATTGCAGCACTTCCACAGTGCACTAAGTATCCCACTCAGCATTCAGTGCCAGAAAAAATATTGCAACAGTTATTTTCCGCAAAGAAAACGTGGCCATGTTCACACCTAAGTGAAGGGATTTTCTTCTGCAAGAACAAGTAGAGTCAAATGTTAAGGTATGGATATGATCTCAGAATATAGCCTGAGAAAATAGAAATAATGGTGGCTTGCCAACAGAAAGTCTAGTGGAACAATTTTCCTAGCTTTGTTAGACATCTTTTCTCAAATGTTGTAAGGTCTATATTTCCTATACATGTATTAGATACATTTATCCATGCTTGTGATACTGATTATGACTTTTTATATTAACGTATTTCCTGTGATATGCAGAAGGTCCATCCAGGACCTCACTGTCATCTTGTATACAACTGGAAATAGACCTGACACATTCTGGTCTGTTTTGCTTTTTGCCACATCTGTTTTTCCCAAGACTGAAGTCTGTATCTGCATTTGCTCACAGAAATTGAGCAAATAAGTATGCTTTTATGTGGCAGACAGATTTAAGAGTTTGTTCCATTTCTCTTTCTAGTTACACATCTTAGATACAGACAGATTTTGGGGCAACACTTTGGATGACTCCAGAGATTCTTACTGGTTTCCAATATCCCAAAGGTTTGAAAAGCTGTGTGGTTTTGTTATTGATGTTATAGACAAAATGCAAGATGAAAACCCAATTTTGAAACTGGAGTAAGTAAACGCATTTTTATTTAGGCCAGGATGATCCACATTTCTGTGAAAATACTGATTTTAGCAATCTGAATGAAAATTGTAGGAATTAATACAGTTGCTGGAGGAAATAACTTTGAGAAGGTATCAAGAGACCAGTTTATAAACATGTTTAAATCCCAGCTAATATTTCAATATCTCTGTAAATATTTCTTCTTAACAACGAGCCATTTTAATTACACAACAAAGCAGTCCTCCCACAGTGCTACTTAATATATGACAAGCTGCCATTTAATTGAATTCAAATCAAGACTTTCTTTCTTGATGGTATCCTTTTATACATTAATTTGTTTTCCTTAAGCACCTAGGAAAAATTAAACAGTTAAGATAAATGCAAGGTCTCTAGAAAGCATCTGAATTAAATCCTAGTCACAGCAACATTGTTACAGTGATGCATAGACAGGTTTGTACATTGGTTTTTTCGCTTTGGAAAATGATCCCTCCACTTTGTATCAGAAAAGAAAGAACAACATATGTTAATATATATTTTCTTGTCTTAAACAGCAACTACACACAAATACTTCAACTTGGATCTCTGTTTTCAGTTAAGCAAATTTACCCCTGTCAGTAAATCAAAGATATTACATAGTACACTACCAGTTCACTTGCAGTTAAGGTCCCTTGTCAAGCAGAGTCAGTCTTTAAACAAAAATCTGGCCTTGGATACACAATTCTTTCTTCTTGACAATACTTTAGGAACTTGACAGTGACACTAAATGGATGTAACTGAAGACAAAATTTAACCCCAAAGAGATACGATGAGTTTATGGGAGTTAACTCCTACTAAAATTAATGAATGTTGTGTGGCTAAAACTTCAGGTCAGGTTTGAAGAGTTCAATCACAATGCAAGTACCTGATGGGAAAATAGCAGTCTTACCCTCCATTAAATCAGAGAAAGGTCAAGACCACTGTATGTTGTTAGAATTTGGACAAATAGGCCTACTGAAACTTACCTCTTCACATATCAACCATTCCCTCTTTCAGCTCCACATTCTTATTTCAGCTTGCTTTCAGCAAGCACGGCTGCCAAGACTCCTGCTCTTGTCTCAATAGTTAGAGATATAATAGCAAGATAGTAGTGAATGTCAAATCTCTGGAATAGTTGGGACAGAACAAATGAGATTTGCAAAGTAAGGCTGAGCAAGATTGTCAATGTCTTCTAATGTCTGAGTCACAGATGAGAATATAAAATGAATAAAGAAAGGAAATTAAAAATAAAATAAAAAAAGAACCAAGGGAAAAATACAGATAAGTAGGAAAGGAGTAAAAAAAAAAAAAAGCTAAAGACCCATTTCAGTGAACTGTATTCAGATTGACTGACACTTTCTTACTTATTACATGAGGCAACTGGTCTGATTGAGAGAGGAGAACAAATAATAAATAGAGGCAGAAAACTCCAGAACCCCACCCAGAGCAGAAAACAGCCACCTCTGGAAGGAGAAAAGAAGACAGAAAATGTCGTTGAGTACCACAAGCCTTGACTAATCATCACCTGAACCTATGCTATGAGAGTTCTGGTGACAAATGGTGATCATGGGCAAATTTTATTGGACATTGGGTTAAAGCACAGAATTACAGAGCGGTTGAGGTTGGAAGGGACCTTTGGAGGTCATCTTGTCCAACATGCCTGTTCAAGCAGGGCCACCTACAGGACTATGCCCAGACAGCAAATGACAGTAAATAACATAATAAAGAGCAAAGAGAAAGGAAAGTTGAAGTAAAGGTTGCATTTTTTTCAGGCATGACTTTAGGCTGCAGTCTCAATATATTAATTTACCAGACTACATTTATTTCTTAGCAGGCTATTGTCTGAAGCCCCTCTCTTATTTTACTCATTCTGGACCTCATTAGATACAAGCAATTTTCTTCACAAGACTTTGAGTTGCACAAATATTTACAAGTCCACTGAATTTTAAGGGCCTCAGCATTTAAAACTCTCCACCCCTCCGAACTAAGCCAAGTTCTTCTGAAAAAACTCGCTCCTGTCTCACCCTGCTCTCACCCCATTTTAATTTTAGTATCAATTCCATTATGTCTCTATTGTGGAAAATTAGTAGAAGTAACTATACAAAGACAAGTACTGTGTTAAATATAAAATCTTTCCTGTAACAGCTGTGGAAGGATAGACATTTCCCCCCTCGTTATTTCATGCCTATAAAAAGAGCTCAAAGAGCTCAAAGGTAATAATTTCTTTTGGGGGTTGATTTTTTTTTTTAAAAATTTTAATTCTCAGCCTAATGAGTATCCCTAAATGAAGAGCTACATTAAAAGTTAACAATTATAAAGGTCAGTCTAATAGCAGAGAAATATTTATTTGCTAATCCTGACAGAGGAACAAATTATTCTTTTGTTTTTAAAGATTTTGTCTCTCTCACTCTTTTTCTTCCTCTAGTAGGCATAAACAATTCTGTTTAGTTTTTCTCATACTTAGATGAGAAAACTTAGTCCATACTTAGGTTCTGGACACAACAGTATCTCTGTCTTTCTATATCTCTATATCCTCTTTTTTTTTAGCTTTGGAAAAGCTTACTCATATCACACTCTTAGGCATTGTGCTTTGTGCACAGAAGTCAGATTGCATGGGCAGCAATATTTGCTCTCTTACTTTTCATGTGAAACAGCTGTACCTTTGTGAAGGAGAACATGCCATAGAACATAGGTCCTCCTTTTTGACTTTTATTTGATCTTGCACAAGTAAGTATAAGGAATAATAATTTTCCTCTCCACCAGACCCTTTAGTAAGAATTCAGGACTCATAGTACAAACCAGGCCAAACCTAACTGAGTCTGATTCAGTATTTGCAAACACTATAGTATACGAACAATAAAAATACTCTGACCATTTGCATTCTCCAGGTATCGTGCTTTTGTTAAGTGCCCTTTAGCCTGAGCACCGAACATTTGGAAACAATTCTGCACCAACTTGTATCTGCCTGATCATATTGTCCAAAGTTATTTCACTGCACCTTTCAATGTTAATAAAACTAATGAAATGTAAAAAGAGTTTAGACTTCATAGTTTTTGAAAGAAATAGTGGAGTGAAACTTAATGTGCCAGTAACATTTGGACTGGTTTTGCTTATCTAACCTATGAAAAGGTAATTCTGCAAAAGCTACAGCAGACGTGCTTCTACAGCATGTCATGGGAAACAGTGCAATATGCTTTATTCATTAGATCCTGTTAGAACCCATGCCTTGTTAAACCACTGATGTCTCAAAAGGGTTTACAGTAGCTGTTACTGAAAAATAACCCTTCTCTCCCATCAAAAGCACTAAGAATTGAGAAATGTAAATAAAAGCTTTTGCTGTCTCTGAGGGGAATATGATAGCATGTATTTAACCACCCTCCAAAGTTTCCTGAAATAGTGTAAATAGATAAAGGACTCTGCACAAATACAGCAAACTACTTTAAGGAATTTGATACTATTAGACATTTTTCAATTATATCAGCCATGGTAGTTAAAGCTGTATACTAAATTCAGCAGAACTGTAGTTGATGAAGAACCAAAGAGAAATAGCAGAGGAAAGCATCTAAATGATTCTATGATGCCATCTCTAACTCACACAGGTTTTGCTTGTCCAACAGTATATGCTGCAGGTGGGCTTGATGATCGCATTTTTGGCAGCTCCAGTGAGGAACACTGGAATTTACACAGCCTGGGCATACCCATCGAATGGCAATGGGTAGCCCAAAGCGTAAAACTATCACTGTATTTCTTTTGCATGAACCAGAGAAGCCTGAAAGACCTTGCATCTAGCACTGGTAGAAAATTGGAAAAAATGTTTCTAGTGCTTCATTAAGAATATCCTGTGTGGGATTCCTGCTGTCTTTTTACAACCTGTCTCCAGGTCTAAGCAAATCCAAAGGCAGCTCATGAACAAAACTTGTTCTCTTACTTTCCCTTTTATTCAGTTACAAAGCATTTTCCTGAAAGCCCTTCCCGACCATTATATTAAGGTGTCTTTTTTTGTTGTTATTTTCTTGTAAAGTTTTTGTAATTCTTCTTATATTGATGTTAAAAACCACTGCATCATGATTTGTTGGCCCTGACTCTCAGGGATCTGTATCACAAGGAGTCTTCTACAAAGAGTTTTGTGTGCCTTCCACCATTTTATTGACAGTCATGAATGTGTATCTAAGCGCCACTATACACATCAGTTCTGCTGGTGACAAGTTTCGTTTCTCCCCCCCTTCTTCACATACTACAGTGAAGTAGTATGAGACCTCTCTTCAGTTCCACATCTCTCCAACTTTTTCCTTTGCATTTCTCCATATCCCAACTCAGGGATGCATGCAGTTCCTTATTTCCCACATTTACATTACTTGTTTTCCTCCTCACTCTATTCTTCTTTCTCATAGAGAGAGAATAATTTAAGTGTCAACCTGTTAACTCGTACTGGCAGGAAGCAACTCTAAGAAATAGAGAGAGAAACAGATATCGTCATAATAGAGATCATTAATGGGTGCCTTCAACCAGATATTTCACCATAGACAAAATTCCCCAAACCACAGTTCTGCTAAACAGATGAGAAAGACTACATATTTTTTCCATTTTACTCCTTGCTGCTGTTATTTCTGTCACATGAGTAGGTTGCTGTCAAATAATACCACAAGGACTTTTACATTTGACTTTTTAATTTTAATTTTGGTATAAATCCCACTTCTGATACCTACAGACAGAAGAACATACCACAGCCTCTTGAAAGTATACATGACTACATTGGAGACTATAAGAGGTCTCTCAGTGGAGTTCCTCCTAGTGGAAAGAAAATACGTGCTTCCAGTTGTCCTGCCAGCTCAACTAGACCATCTTCCTGAAACAGCACAAACCATTAAACCGACAGAAGCACTCTGCATTAAAGTGCAGTAAAGCTGCACTGACACCAAGAGTTTTGAAGACATAGTTGCATTAAGTAGAGCATATGCTTTCTTTCCCCATAGCTTTGCCATCTTGGCAGAACTTAACAATAAAGATCAGTTCTGGCGGTGGTAGACAAGCACCAACACTCCCTGCTACAGCTATAGCTTGCCCACACATCACTAGTAGCAGCTCTTCTAGCAAAGGCAGCAGAAGGGTAATTGTATCTTATCCACTTCTAAGCCTACTGTTTTAGTTCAAACTCACGATCATCTATGGCTTCAGTTTAGAGACTGACAAGACAACTTGAAATGGCTCAGGCACAACTTTTTGCCCCTTCTGTGACACACATAATAATTTTTTGAAGTGAGGCAGACCAGGCAACGGGGAACCACAACATCTCTAACTCTTGCAGCAAGATTTACTGGAGCATGGTCTATATTTCTGTCAGCCTCAGTCAGAACAGGTAAACTCAAAATATTTGTACCATGACATT
Source organism: Buteo buteo (assembly GCF_964188355.1). Classification (NCBI taxonomy): domain Eukaryota; kingdom Metazoa; phylum Chordata; class Aves; order Accipitriformes; family Accipitridae; genus Buteo; species Buteo buteo. Next base: position 18,621,406 of record NC_134190.1, on the reverse strand, counting down.
CTGAAACACCTAAACATGCAGGGCTACTAAGTTGTCGCTCCATCTTTTCACTCACTTTACTAATAAGTATCAAAGGACATCTTCATATTTCACAAAGAAAAAGAGGTCTTGAGAGATTTCAGATGAGCTTAAAAAATACAGTGCTTGTGAAAATACAGTTTATGTATCCAGTTGAAATAAAGATTATTAATCCCTGCTGTGACCCCTATATATTGCAAACCAATCATTATGTTTCACCTCAGGTATGGTTTTAAAAGGTTGCTATAGGCCTCCCTATCTCTATTTGGAATAAATTTCACAATAAACATATGGAACACATCCATGGAAATATATAAGTATAGACAGAAATTTCAGTTCCATAATGCTTACAGTGGAACAGAGAATTAAGATACCATAAAATAATGATTTATGATAAATCTAAAGAAAAGTGCATAACTATATGCAATTATGAAAGATTTACCTCTTGGACTAGCCCAGGAACTAGTTTCCCAATTAAAGAACAGAATCATTCATTAAGAGAGGGAGGAAAAGCAATTGTTGACAGTCAACAGGGAAATCAAATTAGACCAACTCATTATTTAAATGTTTTGATTTAAAGGCAGAGCTGTTAATGAGCTACCAACAGCTATAATTATCTATGTGTCCAATTTCAGCAACAAAATGAAAATCCTGCAATAGATTAGAAAGCAAAAAAAAAAGGCAAAAACTTTAAATGTCAGAATATTGACATTTGCTCAGGTGTTGCAAGGTTGGCTTTTTGGGGTAGAAGGATTGTTTTGTTGTTTTGCTATTGTTGATTTACCAGCTGTAAAACAAAAGAAAAGGATTTTCAAAAGTTAGGAGGCAGTTCCCCAGAAACAAGATACTAGGGTCAGCCCTGCTATGTCTAGCCATATATGATGGTAAGGGTAATTTTGTACAGCTTTTTAGGGAGCTAGTGGGAAAGCTTCTTGCATAGCTCACATGTAGATTGAATGGAACAGCAGAGAGTACCAGGGATAATTCCAAGATTACAAGGGTGCACTGTGTCCCAAAAAGAATACTTACTTAGTAGCACAAATACCTTGCTGCACACAAGGATGAAGAGTAAAATGTATCTCTAACAGAGATACAGTAGCGATATGTTCATTAAGCTGCCTGTACTTCTTGTAAATTCATTGTCCTTTATTGTAAGCAACCAAAATGGTACAATCTAATTGTCAGAAAGACAGGATTTTGTGTGCTAATTGCAAGCAGTGTAGCTGGAGATCTAACTATTAAAAGAGCAAATAATTGAACTGGAGCAAATAAAACAGAAGCCTAAGAGATTAAATTAACAGTTTCAAAGGTGTATCTCATCATGGCACTGGTAATAGCTAATATACCTATGTCATTATAACACTGTAAATTTAGATGCCTGTGACACCAATATTAGGTGCTGATATCACCACATTGCTGCATACTTTATAGCAATACTAGCGCTGTGCCTTGCTCTGCACAGTCCAGCACATTTGAACTTATTTCTCATCTCCAGTTTACTTTGTCATGCTCCAGTATCCATAACCTGCGTCCAAAACAGCAGCAATAACACTGATACTTGCTTGGCGTCTCTTCTGGGGAGGGGAAAAGGTTGGAAGCAGACTGCGTTTTAGCCCCACACAGCCTGTGGTGCTCCTGCCTCCCAGGAAAATGCCAGAACAGAGCTCCTGTGGATCTCAGAAGAGTAACAGACAAAGAGAAGGTTGTCTGAAGGCAGCAGCACTTGAAATCACAATGAAGTCCAAGCATGCTCAGTGTTGGTTTTGATATAGCCTCTTCCAGGGAACAATGCTTGACCCAAGCAGAGGCTCTGCCCCCTTAACCATTGCAAGATGGATATTAATAAGGGCAGAAAAGGAGACTCTTGCCCTCAACAGCAGTATTATGAAATCCCTCAGATGCCCTGTCAAAAAGGTTTAATAGCATTGCAGTACAGGTGATACTGTAATAATTTACTTTTTGTTAGCAGTAACTCAAAAAGACTCAAAGGATCTGAACTCTCACCTGAGGGAATCATATCCCAAAGCTAACAGACTAATATACCATTAAATCTTTTGGCCTTTTCTCCAGTGAACCTTTCTCCTTAGGGATGAACTGTTTGATAGAGCCATTCAAAAGTATATTCTGTAAGATTAAAGACGAAGAAAGAATTTCATACAGAAATTTTGCTTAAAGTAACTAGACCTACATTGCCCATAAACCAAATTAAGTTAGACAGTATGCTTGTGGATCAGCTACAGAGCTGTAGTGACATTTTAACAAAGATATAGACACAATTTCTTTTACTACTTTTTTGGAGCAAAAGGAAGACAGATGAAGGCAAAAGAACAGACTCAAGCACACTCCACAAATAGCCTGATTATTAAATCTCAGCATATTAGGAAAGATTATTGAACAGCTGAGTTGTTCTCAGGGAAACTAACTTATAAAGCATACATTCATTATGAGCCTGTCCACTCATTGCTCTTGAAGTTAAACCATCTGGCTGGGATGATTTTTTTTTTCCTAAAGTTGAAAGAAATTTCCCTTATGCACTTTGGTTATGAAATAGTCATTTATTACCAGGCCATCGTCCATCTGTCACAATTATTATCAAGTCCTCATCTGAGACATATAATTGTATTGTATGTTAGTGCAAGACCATGTGGGACCCATGCTGAAGAAAATCGCTTTCCTCTCCCTTAAATTATTATGCTTATGATAATAAAATTGTATAAAATGCATTATTATGGTAGTGAAAATGTTGTTTCATTGAGTAATAAACATTGTGTTATATTTATGAAAATGAACATTTTCTCTCTGTTCTTTCTAATTGGGCATACAATTTTTCTTATGGCTTCTAATATAAAAAATGCAGAGTCCTTTATTGGCTTCTATGTTCAAGCAAAATTCATAGGAAAGTAAAATACTCAGATCTTGATCTAGGAGCTCTATTATTGATTTTAATACAATCAACAGAGTCTAGAAATTAATATAAAAAGCAAGCATGGGATTCTTATGCTTGCTCTGAACTCTTTATGCCAGGTGAAAGGGCCGATGCTTAGCAGAACACCTAAAATACAGTAACATACAAGCACTGCCAAAAAGAACCTCATAAGCATCCTCCTGCAAATTCTTTATGCATCCAAAAGAGAGTTCCTAATACAGGATATTTCCTGGTCTTCCCTTGTGGTGCACTACTGCTCCCTTGGAATTACTTCTGTTTCTTGCAAATTCTTTGCATGCTCTAGATCTTGAAGTAATGTTGGGAATGTCTCACTACAGATACCCACAGGACATATGAGTAGATATTCCCATGAGTAGTGTTGGAGCCTCCCCAATCTCTGAAACAGGTTTTGCTTGCTAATGGGAAGGATTACAGATAGCAAAGCTTTTCTTAAGTTACAAATTCTGGACAGGCCTTTTCAGAAAACTTCACACTAGTTCAAATTGGATTTTTCATCAGCAAATTTAGCATTGACATGAATGTGATAAATAGAGCCGGTCAGACAGGAAAAAATGCTGTTTCACTGAAGCTGAAACATTCTGACACACCAGTTTTGATAAAGTTTTTGTCAGAAGGAAGCAGAAAAGATTAATCATTGAATTCTTAAGCATGGGTACAATAACCTGGTTTGAGGCGTCCTACAGAAATCTAGCACCGTGTTCCCTCTATGACTGATTAACAGTCATTTGAAATGAGAAACTCTGCTCAATAGGAAATGAACTACAGCTTCAGAATCCTCTATACATTGTTGTAAGTGGGAAACTGTGCCCCAGGAAGTCTCCTTTGACAAAGGCTTTCTTTATACTTTTTTTTTTTTTTAGAGTTATTAGGTTTTATTAATTTTGTATGAAATCTGACACAATTGGCCCTCCATCTGTTCCAAAGTGCCAAAACACTTCTACGTGAACATTTAATAACAGCACCTTACCCATAGGCTCAGTTTGGCTCTCAGTTATTTGTGAAACTATGGTAATACCTTCAAACATCTCTAGCATGTCAGCTGAGCAAATGAACTACTGGCTGATTCATCCATTTTCCTCAAAGTTCAAAAGGGCATGATTTCTTCTGAAAATCAGAAATTGCCAACACTGTTTGCAAACTACAGACTTTTTTTTTTATACATATAACGTTCAGTATAAAATCACCGAAAAGCAGTAAGAACTTAAAGCTCACGCTGTTTCTTAAAAGATGTTACTAGAATTGGGGCTCGCACCATCTTTTTTGAGCTGCCTGAAAACTAGGCATCTTGTCATTGTTCTAGACTTCTCTAATGCCAATGAAAGAAGTTTGCTACATTCAAAATATTGTTTCACCCATTCTAAGGCAATGATGATAGATCCAACCTTTTTTATTCACCATATTGATCTCTGTTCCTGTTACCTGTATTGGAAGCCTCAACATTCAATGTAAACTAGATACTGAACTTTTATACACCTAAAAATCAATAAGAGGAGCTCTATTGTCTCCTTCTGATTGTATTGCCTAATTTTAAAGGAAATTTTCTTCATGGGATGTTAATCTAATTTGCAGTTGTGTATTACTAACTCGCTCACTGCAAATGTATCTACATAAACACAGCTGTTCAAATCATGACTGCTTCTGAATCAAAGTTTCTGATAACTCCCATTTACTAGGCTTTGGTTCACTCTAGGGATAGCTTTAAGCCAGAAAGCGTTTGAAAAGCACATTTAATGCCTCTTAACGGAACCAGTCTAGAACTGGTTTGAAGCTTGAAAAAATAAAATCAAACAAAGAAAGCGTCTGAAATGTGTATAGCATGCATGTCAGATCTTCCGCATCTGATTTTGCACTCTATAGTAGACAGCTACAACATGGCCATCAGTTTCTCAGCATGAGCATTTGTGCTACAAATATACTTCTGCTTGTCCAAACTGTCTGCTACTGTAGTCAGTCAGAGACCTGCAGGACACAAAAGTTCTTCTCATTTCCAGATCATGTTTGTGCCCTGATTGCACCCTGGTATTTATAAAGAAGAAATCTTAGCATATGTTAAAAGGATGATATAATGTGGTCTGGGCTGGTCGCGGAGTATGCGGAGTATGCCCTGATCAACAAAAAACTCAGGTGATATTGTAGTACACATCTGCTATTCAGTTTGCATACAGGTACAGTTATTTGTGGGCTCACTTTCTCATACCATCACTTCTGCAAGTAAGTGACACAAAACGTACATGACAAAACAGTGTGTTTGATTTACAGAAACAAATATAGATGGATTCATGTGAAGTACTCACTTGCATACAAAAAGGGATTTCCATAGGGTTGTTCGCAGAAGACCAAACAGATGCAAACTGTGAACATCGTTTTAGTGTATGGTCATGCCCATAGCATATATTTCCCACTTACCTCATTCTAGAATGTAGCATTTTCAGTTTCTGGTACACTTTGAACCTCTTGCTCACAGTGTTACCTAATTCAGTGAGATGATGAGCACCAACTGACAGAACAGTCACAGCTACTACTGATTCCACCAAGAAGGGCTGTGCCTAAGCTACTTGGAGGAGAAAGCTCACACACTGTGCAACCCACCATGCCAAGTTTCAACAGGAGTGGCAGAGACTTGCTGTGTAACTTTCTAATACCACCGCTTGCCTCACACTGAGAGGAAACTGCATGCAAAGTTAACTTGGGCTGAACACAAAGATTAGAAGTGATATTGCGAAATTACCTTCCAACACTGGTCATGTCTCTAAGTCTAGTCTCAGGCCATGGCACCAAAAAGTAGTATTTCTTGCATTATAGCTTGTAATCGATATACTTTTGCCAATAATCATTATTTCAATCATAATTAAGTTTCTCCCACTTCCAGTTTTAAATTGGAGTAGGAAAACAAGGCAGTTTCTATGTCCTTTACTGAATATAACATGAGGTTAATTTGAACTTTTAAAATGTGAACTTTTGAAAAACTTTTTATGTTTAAAACATATACAGATTGCCCCTTTTCCCATCAATCAAATACAATACAGTAGGCTTTGTGCATGAATGATACAATGAAATTATTAATCAGCTCTGATTTCCTTTTTTTAATCAAGAAAGAAAAGCAGTCAACTAGAACCGCTTTGAAGTATTCCATCTCATCTATTATTTTACAGGTTAAATGTTTATTACATTTACAAATGATTTACTGCAGAATTTTTCCCTAAGGTGTTTGCAAATTTGATGTCACTATGAAAGATTAATGTGTGTTTAAACAAACTGGAGTAGCCTAATTTAATTACTTAGGACAATTCTTAAATAATGCTTTACTGACTGCTCAGCAATTAGATGCATTGCCTTAAGAAAGACAAACTAACATGTGGCATTGTGGATCTCATTTGACAAGAAGGCATTTATTTTCATTCCCTTGTCACTTGCTTTTAAAAGCTTCAGGTGTACAGTATCGTATGAGCAAGATGGGGGGGGTGAAACACAGGTGTATATCTGATGTCAGAAATTACTGAAATGAGAGCACAGGATATTGAGACTCTGTGGGGGCTGGCAGAAATGATGGCGAGTTGATTTGCATGGGGACAGACACTGAAATCCCATCAGGGCACTGTGGGGCCCAGCAGCTCCCTGGAGCCATGAGCATCAGGGGCTCCACTGGCTTGGTCAGGGCAGGGCCTGGCAGCCAGAGCCCGTCCCACCACCCCAGCCAGGAGTAGGGCAGCCGGGGGGGGCACTGGGGCAGCCCCAGCCCCGGGCATCCGGCACCTCCCTGGGGACGGGGACAGGTTGAGGCCAGGCCACGACATGGGCCTGCAGGACAACCCAGCTTGGGGAGCCCATGGCCAGGCAGGACAGGGCTGTGGGGAGCTGGAGACTGGCCCTGCTGTGGCATTGCTGGGGCAGGGGCTGATGGTCCTGGGGGCTGACATGGGGTCCTGGGCTGTGGGCAGGTGGGGGGGAGCTGTGGGCACTGGGCAGGGACAGTCAGGGCTGGTGGTACCCTCAGGACCAAGACACAGACTTCAGAAACATACTTTATTAATACCCTGAAAAGCCTATTGATCTTAATATGGTGACAGCTAAAACTAATTATCAGTATCTTTCAACTTAGTTCTAATATGGAACAAAACTGCAGCTGTGGCCATAAACACTTTGTATAAACACGAAAACCACTGGCGCTGTTTTGTTATTCTGCCAAACAAGGGCTCCTCCAGTAGTCACCAGAAGACAAAACGCAAACTCAGTTCCTGACACTGACTATATTCCTTTTGAATTGTCCCAGCTATCGTGGCTGTAGGGACTGAGCTACATATATTCCAGTAGGACTGTCTTCAGCAATCACCCTCTGCTTACTTGCCTGCTTACTAACCCATAGAAGAATCTTTGGGTACTGTGGCCAGCATTTAGCCTATACATTGCACCTGCCTTCTTTGCTACATAACACAGTCTTGGGTACGCCTGTAAGAATTTCAGATGCAAAAAGTGAAATTTTTCTCATCTAACTTTCCACACGTACAATGTAGATGGAAATGGTCAGCCTAGCTGCCCCTTTATAGAAAAGAATATGTGTCAAAAGGATGTGTTACATATTCGTTAAACTATTCTGATCACTAAGCAGTCTGTGTTTTGGGCCAAAATCTGCACCATAAAAAGGACTAGATAAACATTTCATTAAAATAACATTTTTCTACTGCAAATGACATTTTGCTGCATTTTCCTCAAGATGTTGAATTACTGCTTTATCGCCTACTCAAAGAGTACAAATTGTTAGATCTATTCATCCATCAATGAATGTACATTAATACAATGCTGCGAATAGTTTTCTCTGTGCGAATAGCTTCAACATACTATCCAATGAAAAACAAAATCAAGCTCCATTTAGTATTTCAATTAGATTTTGTTTGCCACATCTATTTATTTATATCTGGAAATTTTGCATCTTTTATGTTCAAATATTTTTCAAGTGCTATGCAGAGAACTTTGTTCCATCTGAACCCAATTCTGAACAAAGTATTGATTTCAGCTGCGCAAAACCTTGCCTATTGTTTATTCAGGAGGTACTTTTTTTTTCAACAGGAAATTACACATAGTCCAGAAAAGGTGTAGCATTCTGGTTTGATTTAATCAAAAGTTGAGGAGTTTATCAAACACATAGGGTGCAGACTATCTAAAGCCCTAACAGTATTAGAATACAAAGAATACCAAAGTGACTAAGAATGGAAACAATAATTTTCCAAGGCACCTGTTATAATTGTTAGGCAAAAAAGGGTTAAGAGGATCAGAATGTGATGTTAGCCAATTATTACTAACCTCTGGGACACAGAAACAACTGGAGAAGAGTTACAATATAGTATTAGCTGGTTTGATCTTTTTTTTAAAAAAGGCATACTGTAAAATCATGTAATTCATGTGCACGTGAAAATCTGATCTGTGCATTCAGATTTCTTTGCTGGTTCCTTCTCCATTTCCACATCTAATTTACTGCATGTCCTTAATATGAAAATTTTGATATACTGAGTGTATCAAAGCTCAGTCTCATCAGGTACTCTTTCAAGTATTCACCATCCAGAAAGACACAGCTGTACTCCACTGGTCTGACATATGCCAAAAAGTCCAGGTGAGCAAGAGAAGTAGTGATGAGTTGTTGACAGAAGACAGTCAGTGAAAAATGCAAGCAGGTCATTTAATTTGCAAGAACTCACAATATATCCAATTTATCTATGTATTTTCAATACACTGATCAGAACTCCCTTCTTCAGCAAACACTTCTACTCCAGCCAAATTATAGAAAGAGTGCTGTGAGAAGAAAAAAGCCCTGTCAATACTTCTATTAGATACATCTTCATTCAGCTTTCAATCTACTAATTCAAGAGCAATATACTTCCAGATCAGTTTTAACTGCTGTAACTTCTAAAGCAAAACTAATATTCTGTGTCACTTTGTAAGGAGGGACTACCAAAACTATAGAAAAAATGCTCTGTGATATGGATACACAAATGATATTAACTTAGGGCTGGGCAATTTAAAAAAAAAAAAAAAAAAAAAGAGCTAGAGGATTTCCTTTGAATAATTTATCCAGATTATATTTTTTGGTCTAGAAATACTGATGAAATTGTAAAAGATCCAACTCCTCCTGTAAGATTTCCAATATATTTCTCTAAAAAAAATCTACCTTTTCTTTCTGCCTTCTCTAGCAATAAGACAAAAATTCCTCTATTTGACTAATTTTCTTCCTTAACAGAAATGTGGGCTTTGTAATAAATGTGCAATGGACAATTCTCACTGTTCAACAAGCATCTACAGGAACATTAACACTGAAGATCTGTGCTCACAACATGAATCAGCAGTTTTTTAAAAGATACGGAGCTGCTCTTCATTCAAACATTAGATATTTTGGCATATTCAGATAGTAAAGAGCTCCAGCCTGGGTCACTGTTTTATGCTGATAATACTTGCTTTCAGTTAGGAACAGTGAGAAAAGCTCAGTCCTAAAAAGCTATGAGCCAGAACAGTTGTATCTAATAAACATACAGAAACTGGATATCTGGAGCAGCAGTGCACCCCTTATCATGCTGCAAGACTCAGTTTAGAGGGCAACAATGGTAAGTGCAGAGAAGAAATGAAAGATTCACTTGAGATTAACCAGCATTTCTTTGGCAAGCGACAGATGACCAAGAAACATCTTGCAACTTTTGATGATTCAAAATTGTGTGATGAAACAGATGTCAGCCAGACCTAAAAAATATGGAAAATTTGTAGTGTTTAAGCATACTATGTTAGTTGCAAAGAACAAATGGATATTCAAAGAGACTGAAGTTTTGTCAGAGCTGTTATTTGCTATGTGAGCCCCAGTTCCCGAATACTTGGCACAAATTCTTCGGAAAACATATTGGAGATCTTGACTTTGGCAGAAAATCATATCTATTTGTTCTGCTTCAAAGGGGTAAGAAACAGACTATGAAATGGTTCAGAGAGAGCCATTAATGGGGGTTGGAGCGATGCATCCAGAGATGTAGACTAGAACACAGAGTTTGTACCCGTACACTCCAGTACCCCAAGGGTGTATGAAAAAAATACTTTAAAAACTAACCTGTCTATACACTGTTATTGAAGGATATGTATTTCTCTGCAGTCATCCTGTCCCAAAATAAACATTATTTTGCATTACTCTGCAGAGAATAAAAATGCAGGTACTGCACGGTACTCAAGATTGTTAATATTAAACATAGTGGTTTGAAAGAAAACTGCAGCCTTAAACCATGATTGCATGGAAGAGGAAGATGAGTTAGCTTGAGTTCCAAGCAGGTTATTTCCAAACTGTGAAATACTTCTGTCCTAAAAACAAAGAATAACACTTGTTCTCCATCACGTTCTTTAGTGGTCTGTTTGCCCAGAAGTGGTTTTTTTGAGTGCAATATTTTGTCAGTAGTACCAAATAATCTGTAAACTTGGTTCTGTTATTATTTATGTTTGTAATTAAGTCAGGCTTAACTGTGGAGGTCTGCACTTAATTGGAAAGTCTAATTGGAGCCTACGATGCTTTATGCAGAAAAATATTTTATTTAGAAAAAAATCCTGCCTCCACCTTGTGAAAGCTTCACAAAAGTCACTTTTCATTACGTAGTGCTTGTACGTAAGAAAGCCTACTATTGGTTTTTACTGCCTTATTTTTTTGTAGCACCTTCCCCCCACCTTTTTGTTGTTGTTAACAAGGTTTTAAGTTGGCTATAGCTAGCAATACCTTGAGGTAGAAGTAGGACACATTCTTTATCACTTAAGTATATAAAAGTAGTTCTCCAAGTATATATTGTAAAAATTATGAATGAAAATGAAAATGTTATGACATTTTGCAAGCATGCATTCTTACTCAGCATTTTACATGAAAAGAAATACTTGTATCATGATAACTCTAACCATTACTGGCCTGGCCAAAAACAAGTATGCACAAAGTTAACACTACTTACCGCCAGACACCACATCTTCAGCACAGGCTTTGTTATGTAGTATCTTGATCCAGCTGATTTTCAAACTCGCGAGAGATTAAAAATTTCCTATTTATATTCAGGAGGCTAAGGAGGGGACAGGCTCAAAAATAAGACCTGTATCCAAGATCATCATGTATTCAAGAAGACTGCAGGCCTGCGGTGCTGAGCTGATCCTTAGGTAACAGCACAAAGAAAATGTCTTTCTTGAACAGCCAGTGGAAGACAGTATCTAGTAAATGCCTCTGTGAAGCCTTGTAGCTGAGATCACTTTTCAATCCATGTATTGAATGGAAAACAGATTTAAAACGGTACCGGGCCCAGGTGCCGGCAGAGCCTGTTCTGTGGGGGCAGCGGCCGCCTCTGTGAGGAGAGACTGGGGGCTGCCCCGGGCCAGACCGGCCCCAGCCGGTTCCCGCCGGTTCCCGCCGGCTCCAGCGGCCCCACCGCCGGGCACAGCTGAGCCCCTCAGCCTCGGGGAAAGCCTGGGGAAGAAAGGGCAAAAGGGCTGAGGGAAACGGGGTGAGAAACAGCCCTGCCAGCCCCGAGGGGAGAGCGGGAGGAGGGCAGGAGGTGCTCCAGGCCCCCCTCCCCGGCAGAGAGAGACCCCCGGTGGGGCAGGGGTTTCCCTGCAGCCCCGGGGAAGGAAGGCCCCAGGCTGGAGCAGGGAACAGCCTGAGGAGGCAGGAGCGGCAGCCGGGAGCCCCCACGGGCTGCCCACAGGGAACCCTGCCCCTGTGCCCTGCGCTGCCTGTGGGATGAGGAGCGGGTAGAAGAGTCTGGAGTTGAGGAGTGAAGGTGAGCCTGGGGAAAGGGGGAATGGGCAGAAGGTGTTTTAGTTTTTGTCTTTGTTTCTCACCATCCAACTCAATTTTAATTGGCAATAAATTAATGCTTTCCCCAAGCCGCGTCTGTTTTGTCAGTGATGGTAACTGATAAGTGTTCTCCTTGTCTTTTATCTCTACCCATGACGTCTTCATCTTAGTTGCATCCCCTGCCCTTTGAGGAGGGGAGTGAGAGAGTGTCTGAGTGGGCATCTGGCAGCCGACTAAGGCCAACCCACCACAGAAACTAAATCAAAGTAACGAAATTGAAATCAAATGTTAATATTTCCTTAAATACTGTACCAGGTTAAAAATCTAGTGTGTAAAATATAGCCAATAGCATGTTTTCTATTAAAAGAGGTTTTATCCTTTTGTTCTGTAAAACTCAGGACACCTCTCCAGCATTAAGCACCATTTCAGATTGCATTCACAAATGCTCTGCATCAGTTTTGTGGGTAGTGGTAAATATAACTAAGTAATCCAGTATGATTCATAAGCATCGGACTTGCCAGCATTTGATGGAAGTCTTCAAATTCTGCAGTAGTAATCACAATATGCCAGGTGTGAGAGGAAACTGTTAGCCTAAACCTTTCTTTGAAAAAGCGTAACAAAGCAGGAACCTGACATGCTGTGCTGGAAGTACATTAAACCCTTTAGTGCAGGTTTAAAGAATTTTTTTTAACAGAATTATAGTTACTTTTATCTATTGTGCAAGCATTAACAATTGTATTTCTACTATGCATTGGGTTGCACTACCAGGAGCAGTGCAAATGTTTCTCATCTCAGTAGTTACTTACATTACCTCATGTAATTTCTATTGTCTGGTTTGTTCTGCTGATTCAAAGCAGCATCAGGCATCTAGGTTTTACACAAGTCCAACAGAAGGTCCTAAGAGAAGGCTCAGTATTGTTAGCAGCTGCAGTGAAGCCCACACAGCAGTTCATTAATTTTAGTTGAGGTATAGCCAGGGGTTTCACAGGCATGCTTTGTTAGTTTAATGAACTGGGGTAAATATCTTAAATATCCTGGTGGGGCTTGGTGTTCTCTTATTTCAGGTTTGTGCATATTTCTGAAGTAGTCTGATAGACTGAAGCCAATGCAAACAGTCAGACTTCTAGGGACAAGCCCTTACTTTCTAAAAAATCCTCTGATTAAGGCCAGTAAAGCATCTCATTACAAATGGTGTATCTGGTGAAGATGGTCCTGGTGTGGTGTAATTCTATTTTGTAGGTTAAAATGCCACTTCTGTGAGTACTTTTGAAAAGGTGATTGTTAGACTACTAACAGGTGGTGATTTCTCCTGGAGAGCTCTCAGTTTGCTGTCAAGTTCTCTGAAGTGAATTTTTACATGCCCCACATGGTATGTACCACCAGTGACTTTGCATGCTATTAGTTCTTCTAATATGCTTGCAGCTTTTTTTCCTGACGTGTTCCTTGTGCAGGTGATACACTGAGGAGCAGCCCTTCAAAACTGTAGTGAGGAACAGTGTAGTGAAAGTATTTACCCACAGACTGCAGTCTGATTGCCAAGTATCTTGAGCAAGTGTCTAAATACACTGCATGAATTTAAAGCTAAGACTGTCCAAGTAATGCTATCCTGGGGTATCAATGCTGTACTATTTCAAAAGCACTGTTGTATTATTTTTCTTCTGGGCTGACGTGCATTTTGACTGATGTTTCTCTTTTCTACTATATTTCTTAAGGAAACTCTTTTCACTGGTCAAGTCAATGACTTGCAAATCATTGTTTTAGTATGCCTCTCTAACTGTTCTAAAATTTTGGGGGTAGACAGATATTGTTGTTCTTTTACACTAACATTGAATTTTTTTTCTGGTAATACTTTTCTTTGTGTCTTTCAGATGTGATCTCTTTAAATTCCTGTCCTGTAAAAGCAGTTTCTTAATATCAGCAGTAACTGATTACCCTTCATCATTTGCCTCAGTGGGTTTCAGGTTTCTCTCAAAATTTTTTTTCTTTTTTTGTGAACAGCTTATTCCTCAGAAAAAATACACCTCAAATGCCTTGAACAGCAAACCTATACTTTTCCTTTCTGCTTAAATAAGCTTTCCACTTATATCCTAATATTTGGCACTGTGTATATTAGAAAATGAGTGGCTTTGTAGGCTGTAGGTCATTTATCTAGCTCAGGTCCTGCAAAGTTTCAGCCCCATTAGCTTCTTTTGCCTATTCAGGGTTTCTCAGATTTGCACATTGATTTCAAAGTGTGTGAAGTCATCTTTCTTTTTTTTTAAATTCTGACCCCATAGTTTGAGTTCACTTAAGCTGCTAAAAGAACTGAACATCCCGTTATTAATTATTTTAAAACACGTTCTCAGCAGCTCAACTGCAAGAGCAAGAAGAATTCTTGAGTCACATCTTTTTATCTTGGAAAAAAAAAGAGACCATAATAAAACAGTGGGAAGAGCTGCAGTTGGTGCTATACAGCTTTACAGACAAAACAACGTACCTTTATAAGACACATGATGTATTTAATATTTTGCTTATCAGTATGGACCAACTCTTCAACTGATGTTGGTCACCATTACACTGCTGAAATCAATTTACAATGTCAACTAAAATCAGCTGCAGGTCTAGCCCCTTGATAAGGTAATATAGTTTATTTTTCCGGCTAAAAAAGACCTTTTTAAAGACTATTTTTGACTAAACAGTTTTATATGGCCAAATCTTCTGAAACTAATGGTTCTAATTCACTTATTGCTTGCTTTATTACCAAGTATAAACACATTTGTATTTAAAGTTTATATTAGTTTGGACTATAAAAAAAAGATTAATGGAGCATCCTCATAAAACTTGACTTGGATTAAGTATTTTGCTCAATCAGAAGAAATTCTGAAAGCTAGCCACAGATTTTTTTTTCTACAGGATATATTAATTAGAATATTCACAACTTCTTAATCAGTTGGGTATTACTTTGCCTATTCCAGTGTAGCACAGAATAATTTTAAATGGTTTTATTTATTATTTTCTTAATTCAATCAAATAATGTAACACTAAAATGCACATAAAGAAATATCTGATGTTCGGATATTTTTTTTTAGTATTAAAACCCCCACAGATATATGATCCTCTCTAAGAGTTTTGCTCGTATACAAAGGAAACCAAGTTAGACTTTTAGGGTCAGAATTTGTTCACAGTCAACTCCCTCTCATTCCATCTGTATCCACAATGAAGGGATATTGATATCTTTTTCCAGGATGAGGCATTCCAGGGCAAATCCTCTTTGATATCCTTTACTATTTTAGAGGGAAGACTCAGTCCTACTTTAAATACAACAGAAGGACTACATGACAATGCATTCTAGAAAGGTTCCGGGGAAGAGATTTGATCCTTAAGGCATGTCAATAGACCCTGTAAGCTAAAACTGAGCACAAGTATCATGATAACGATTCTTTTTTTAATTAGGTCACGATTTCATTTCACTGCTTTTTTTATTTTATTTCAAATTTTGTATTTCTCTATTGAATTGCTCTGTAAATAAAACCATATATAATCCCAAACTCTTTGAATTTCAGCTATACTTGAATCTAACCACTAGATATGAACCCAATTCTTTCTTCTTTTCTCTCATTTCCTATACTCCTTTGCTCCTTCTCAACAAAGGAGTGGTTCTAGTTTGGATGTGGCCGAAGTCTTAATTGGAATCAGGCACAGGAGAAATCCAGGATGGTAACCTACGATTAGTCTATGTACTTAGTAGTGCCTGACTGCACATTGTCTTTCTGGACATCTTTACTATTTCCCCAAATGTACTAACATGAGAAGTTCTTCAGAGTGTTCAGTTTAGCTTTTGATTACTCAATGTATCAGATGTTCTTCCTCCCCAGAAACAGCCTGTTATGCCTTTTACCTTATCTCACTCACAGCGCACTAAAAAACCCCTCAGGTAAAGCCTCAAACTAGGTTTCTGAACAGCGCCGAGTTCTAACATAGCTCTTACATAGCCAGCACTCTGTTTTCAGCCAGTCATCCTTCAAATGGCAAGCTCCTTAATTTCCTTTCTAAGCATCCAGGAATAGCTAACTGAGGGACTCCCCTCCCGGCTCCTTCCCTGTTTGCCCCTAACTAAAAATCTGATTCTTCATGCTGAACAGTTCCTCATACTCTGCACTGTCCATTAATTATCTTTTGATTGACTCCCAACTCTGCCAGCCACTCTTTCCATTCACTCTTTCAGAACTTGACTTCAGCTCATATCAAACTCTTCTTCATTAATGACTGTCGCTGTCT
Organism: Buteo buteo; assembly: GCF_964188355.1. Lineage (NCBI taxonomy): Eukaryota > Metazoa > Chordata > Aves > Accipitriformes > Accipitridae > Buteo > Buteo buteo. The sequence goes on along the minus strand of NC_134190.1, from coordinate 18,605,399 downwards.
CACTCCAGATAGCTTCTCAAAGCTCTTGACTTCTCAGACTAGATCACGTGTACATGTCTCAAATGAATTTCATTCTCATTTGAGATCTTGCCAAGAGGATATGGCACATTTCTGTGAGTTACTGTGGCCACAAGCCATTATTTCAAATGCAAACAGTCATTTGCTTTACTATAGCCTTTAATTAGTATGCAATTAACCTGGATCTGTCATCACTACATAGCGATTATTATTAATTATTCTATGCTAGCCAGGGCAGCTGGGTTTCTCTTATGTTTCCTCAAATAGCACTAACAGTAGATTTCCGAGCACTTCAAAAAGCCAGACTGTGCCCAGATTGTTAATGTTCTCTGACCCTTGGGGAAGCCTAATTAGAATAGTTGGAGAACTTCAAATGGAAAGAGAGAGGGTAGCAATTTATAATTAAGCATAAACATTTGGCTCCAGAAAGAGTTCAAAGGAAGTTATAGACTTCCTTGGTGGTTTACCATGCACTTAACCAAAATGTTCTGTACATTGAAGATAAACCTGTTAGAATATAATATGTAATAAACAAAATGGGAATCACAACCATGAAAAGGCATCCTAACAGCAGATTCTGTATTGTACCAATGATCACCTGCTCTTTGCCCCTTTTCACATTACGTACTTTGCTTTCAGAGGCAAAGTGTCCAGAAACAAGAGCATTTTTGGTTCCCTCTGGGGGAAAGAGTATTTGGGAAAGTTGTTGTTTGGCTCCATATTAGAGTGATGTCAGTAATATCTAAGCAGGGTGTAATTACACAGAATACCAAACCTGTATCTTGATCCAGATGTAGACCTTTGTTCTGAAGTTATCATTATGGAAAGTACAAATGCTGTCTCTACTTCGCTATACATGTTTAATAGGAAATAATGACTCATTGACTATTCAGAATAATTTCCTTACACAGTATGTAATTACACAACAGGAAAATAGCAGAAATACAGAACTGAGAGGCAAGGGGGCGGGGGGGGGAAGGGGTTCTAGTGCTGTCCCTATCATGCTCATCCACAGGGAAGGATCTGTGGCTCAGACCTTTGGCTTTGAGTTTAAAAGTTTCTAGTCAGAAAAAGCAGGTTGTCACTGTGAGAATAAGGCAACACTGTGAACACAGCAGTGTGCAGCAATACCTTGACTTAGCTTTAGCTGTTAGCTCCTGAGGTGAAAGCGTTACAGCCATATTAGGCTCATGCTCTACCCACACTTGCCAGTCATTCTCAGAGGCAGGCGCAATTAACCCAGCTTTAACCTCATTCCTTAAAGAGTCCTACCTCCGCACTGCACCACACTGTGGATTTGTGCCCTCTCTCCAGTAGCCACCTCATCTATCCCTGACACAGCATTGCCTGAGTGAGGAGACATGCTTAGCTGCCATTCGTTACCATTTCCTGCACACCATTCATTTTTTTGCTCATTGCTCATGTCATTTAACACTCTGCAGAGGTCCCCTCATTCGTAATGTTTCTTCTCCTTTGTGTAGTCTCCAGCATAGGGCTAAGAGGAATGAAAGAAGAAAATCAGTGCAAGTTCAGCAATGTAACAGTGGCTCCCCTCCCCACACTTTGAAGCACAGATTCATCCAAGCTCTTCTCCTAAATTAAGAGAGTAAGTGAGAAAAGCAGGTTTTCCAAGTGAACTAGGACCAGACTGGTTTTAAACCAAACATCTCAGTGAATAAGCGTATAATGATACTGAAGTCCTAATGAAACGAAGAACATGACTAAGCTTCAAAACAGCTATTACCGCCATAGCAGCATTGATGCTATGCAGATGGGATACATATCTAACCTCATAATTACACCTAGAAGCAATTGTTTAGGTATTCAGTTATTTTATTAAAAAATTGCAGGCACTATGTTAGCTTATTGTATTATAATTTTTAGCTTGAAGATGTAGACTTTTTTTTTTTTTCCAGTAAGTAGCAGGAAATGAAGCAAAAGTCGGACATTATACTAGGAAAATATTCTGTACTGTTCCTGGAAAGCAGTGGCAATTCATGCTACTCTCTTTGTTGGCTGAGGAAACGGATAGCTTAAGATGACATTTTGTACTTCACACGGTGCTGTCAGCATGTGTTTCATTTTACCATTTTTATCAACGTGAGGACATAGGAAAGGGAGGAAAATAATGACAAACAGTTCATGCAGTGCCATCTTAAACTATCAGAACTGAGTGCTAAGTAAATGCAAGTTAAAGCCCTGAGCTATTTTCATTGGCAAGCGCAGACAACCAGGTATTTTTCATGGAAGAAATGAGCGAAAAACCTGACACATTATGATAACCTGTATGTATCCTGGTCTCTTTTTTGTTCACGTTGTACTGGCCTGTTTTCTAAGGAATTATTACTGCTTTTCAAGTAAGTTCATGAGGTATGTTTGGAAAAAAAAAAGCTGGTTGACACATTTTTTTTCCTTTTTTTCTGGATGACTGTATGCTATGAGAAACATTTTTTTTTCTTTTTTTTTTTCCCTGAGCATCCTGGTTTCAGCTGAGAGAGAGTTAATTTTCCTTCTAGTAGCTGGTATAGTGTTATGTCTTGGATTCAGTATGAGAAGAATGTTGATGACACACTGATGTTTTAAGTTGTTGCTAAGTAGTGTTTGTATTAAGTCAAGGATTTTTCAGCTTCTCATGCCCCACCAGCAAGAAGACTGGAGGGGCACAAGAACTTGGCACAGGACACAGCCAGGGCAGCTGACCCAAACTGGCCAAAGGTGTATTCCATACGAGGTGATGTCATGCCCAGTATATAAACTGGGGGGAGTTGGCTGGGAGGGGTGGATCGCTGCTTGGGAACTAACTGGGCATCAGTCAGTGAGTGGTGAGCAATTGCATTGTGCATCACTTGCTTTCTATATTCTAATTCTATTATTATTATTATTATTATTATTATTATTATTTCCTTTTCTGTCTTATTAAGCTGTCTTTATCTCAAACTATCGGTTTTATTTTTCAATTCTCTCCCACATCCCACTGGGTGTGGGGCAAGTGAGTGAGTGGCTGAGTGGTACTTAGTTGCTGGCTGGGGTTACACCATGACACTGAGCCACTTCTTTTAATTTGCCTTAATATTCAAACAAAGCTTTCACTCAAAACATGGAAAAAGAATGAGGAAGGAGTTCAAGAATGTGCTTATAAAGAGTCTGTCTTTTACCATGAATCTGCAGGAAAAAAAAAAAAATTGAAGGTTTCAACAAAAGTTTATTTTTTACTTCTGGAAATACCTTTCTCCCAGAATCTGTACAGCTTTTTCCAATTATATTCCAAGGTCATGTTCAGCCTTCAAGATCTGATTTCACATTTTTATGGACATGTTTCTGATAGCAAATCCCTGAAGAGCAAATCCCTGGCATTTCATGTCAGTGTTGAAATTAGAGGATGGTGTATGATTTTGCTCTCGTGGTTTCTGATAAACCTAGCAACAAAGCATTTAATTCCATCTAAATCTCTAGAGTGTTGTAGACTCCTCAGAGACAGAGCCATAACCCAGGAGATTCCCTTTTTGCAGAAAAAGGTAATAAAAAACCAAACAAAAACCCATAATTCAGTTTTGACAGGTAATATCACACTGTATAGTCTTAGGAAGAAACTTTGCAAATCTTTTTACCTGCTAAGTCACTGTTTTTTCTCCTCTGAAGGGGGATTTCCATCCTGATTTGTCTAATGACCTGACGTTTACTAATGACTTAATGGTCAGAAACCAGATCATTCTCCTTTCATAAAAAATTCTGCAATTAGTGCGGGAGAAGAGACATCTAGGAAAAAGTGCATTCCCATGTACAAAATAATTTGCGTGTTCTGGAGCATAAAATGTGCTCTTACCTAAAAAGGTGGCCACAGGTTCACCTTCAAAAAGACCAATATGGCAAGAGGCTTGAGCTGCCCCTTGGGATGTATTTCATGGTTTGATTTTACCAGCTCTCCCCTTAAGAGTTCTTAGCAGGGTAGTTCGATGCAAAGTTTGCTGTCGAGTCCATAAAATGGCAAAGTTTTTACCTTAAATTTGACCCATCTTCAACCCATTCCATCCCTTTTAGAGCGTGGATTCCAGACCCAGGAATCACTTCCTAATGTCTTTTCTTCCTTCCCAGCATCTTTTTGACAAAGAGCAATGGAAGGGAATGGTGGGTAACTCTCATTGAGTCAGTCCATATTAGAAAGGAAGTTTCTGTGGTCTCCTGTGCCATAGCTGTGCTATTGCTCCTTGGAAAAGGATTCACTTCCTTAGAATTCCTGTCTTTGAAAAAGTTAATTGTACTTACTCATTTATTTGTTGGAGAGGTGCTTTATTTTTAGATGTGTAGTCAGAATATTAGCTAACAGCATCTAACTACAGAGGCATACAAGAGCCGGTACGAATCTAGAATGACTGTATGTGCTTAGTCATTCATTGCTGTATTTCTCATTTATTCATAATTCTAATGAAGCTTCATCTCTAACCACAACATGGAAAGGATCAAATTCTCAGCCTGATACTGATAACATTCACAGGTTGGAAAAATATCCTTTGAAGCCTAACCCAGGTACAACTCCATTGCCCACCTTGGACCTAAAATTTAAAGCCATCTACAAAAACTCTAGTTAGAAGATACTATTAGGCAATGATTTATGAGCCAAAGAACCAGTAGTATCATAAAAGTTATAATAAAAAAAAAAGGAAAAACAAAATTATATTTTCTAACTCTGGTTTAGGCTTTAATAATTTATATCTCTATTTCCCTCACTGGCTATTATATTTCTAGTTAAACACTTTATGATTCAGCTATGTGAGGATAATGCACTTTTCTTGATTCAAGCCACTATAATATTAGTAACACAGCTGGAAATATTTCTCCATAAATATGCATATAGTCCCTTCCTCACATATGTTAGAATAACATCCACAAAAATTGTAGCAAGATTCTGATGTTCTGTTAATTGGAGCCAGAAATGCTATCAAAATTTATTTAAAATATATTTGACTGACAAGTAATATACTCTAAATGACTGCTGATATTTTTGACAGACACAGCTTATTACTGCTAATTAGTTCAGAATTAATTATAAAATGACATGTTTATATTGATTAGTATGCATCAAAGTGTAAATGGTCATTCTGAGGGCTTAATTTAAGTTCCACTAAAAGGGAAACACACAGGCAAATACACACAGGCAAATCTGGTCTTGAAAAAGAAAAATCCATGAACAGAAGTATGTCTGCATCTAATATTACACTCCACATTGCTTGATGAAATAGGACAGTATTTGCAACATACTAGAAGTAAGTAAAACAGCAGTGGTTGCAGTTCTTTTGCTGTAAGACTGAGTAGTTTTGTTGGCTCTACTTGAATTAGCCTTCATAATTAAGATTTCCATATTTTCTTTGGGAAATGAGTAAAACTTCCATAAGGTTATTTTGAAAAAAATCTCAGTTTATCTTGGTGGAATCCCCCCCCCCCCCTTTTTTTTTTTTTTTTTTTTAGAACAATACAAAGCTTTCCCTTAGACTAGTGCAAAGCTTTCAGTGAGGATAAAATTATTAGTATCTGAGTGTATGTAGCTGCCTATACTCAGATAAATTAAAAAGATATATGAGGCAGTATATTCAGCTCTGCTGGACAGCTAGAGTACGTAAGAAAAAAAAAAAAGCCTTTATCCTCATATGTTCTTTTGTTTGTGTTTGCACAAGAGGTTATGCCAAGGATTGAGCTACAACCCAGCATGTTTCCTGTCTGTGATCTTCATGTCCCATTTCAAGGTGCGGGACTGTGTGATACACCCACAGTGCTGTAAGAATTGTTCAAGCTTCAGTTGCCTTTTAGTATTACTGGCATTGCAGTAGATGGTTGAGGAAAGGCTTGCAACCAGCGTATCTGCCCATGGCTGCATACAAAGGATTGAATATATGTTCATCAATTACAAGTAACTGTGGATTTGATTTTGCATTTTTACCCCTCAAAGCTCCCCCTCTGGTGCTCATCTCAAGCCTCTAAATGAACATAGACTAATATTCATGCAGCACATTCTTGAATCCAGTTCAGTCTACCCAGAAGGCTGGTTTTGGCCTGCATTCAAAACATTAGAAATGTATCTATCAGAAATGTATCATTTGACTTAGTGGCATATTATGAAAATGCAGCACAGACTGCCATTTGACATATCACAATGACATGCAGTTTCTTTCAAAAAGTAAAAGAGTCTGACTGAGAGCCCTTTTGCTGACAGTTGGGAATTTGATCAATTTAAAACAAAACGGTATTTCTCCTATAGGGTTCCTTGGGTTTTTTTGAGCTGCTTGCTAAAAATTAAAACCCTCTCACAGAATGAAATAGTTTAAAAGAAAAAAAACTACTAGAAAGAAATTTATTCCCTGCAAGTTTCTTGGCTAAAGGCAAGGATTCTTGGACAAAATTCTCTATCTCTGTTATTCAGAAGAGCAAATTCAACGATCTAACGTAGTCATGAGTTTACACTTGGAGGAAGGCGCTGCTTATTAGCAAAAGCACATATTATATAGTGTGATCACACAGTTATGTAGCTTTACAGAGGCTTTGTTCAAACTTCATATAATGAGTGTCTCTAGCCTTAAAATACACTGTTGTCTGGAGTGCTTTAGAGAGTCCTATCAGTTGCATTGCAGCTACACTACAGGTGTATTTGATCTGGGTTTTCTTATAACCAGAAGAATTATAGAAGATTAACATGCTGACTTTCTTTTCAACTAGGCACATCTGGCTGTTATTAGTTAAAGAAAAATATCTTGCTTCCTAAGCAGAGACGATACATTTAAAAAAAACCAACCAAAATAACAGCAAAAAAGTCAAAACACATTTTCTAATTCTTATGTGTGTTTTATAAACATGTTTTTCCCAGCTACAAGCCATTTATGTGGTTGAATGAATAGTGGCTAATCATAATTGATATTTAACACCTTACTTTGGCTTGAGTTAATGCCCAAGTTCATCACATATCAAACCCATGCTATTGACACAGCAAAGGGGGAGACAATAGATCTTCAGAAAGCACGATGGAGGCATATCCTGTGATTTAGGGGGGTTTTAACTTGATTTAACTGCATTTGAAACAATTAGTATAGAGTGAGCCAAATTAGCCTATGATAGAGAGGATGAAAAGAAAAATAAAGTTTTACAATATCTAAAAGCACGTGTATGATATTGTGCCTTTTTTTACACCAGTTTTGCTTTTGAGGTTTCATTTGAGATGCAAGGCTGAGCCTGGAACAAATAAGTATACATGAATGAAACTGTACCTTTAATTCAAGTTAAAATACATTCTTTCTGCATTTCAGCCACTGCAGGGCCAGCCAGAAAATGAAAGTGATAGGGAAACCACTTCAAACAAAAATCAAGTTGACTAGCCTATTTTCATGGAACATGGTGGCTTTTTACCTTTCTGCATTACTGGTCAATACCAATTTCATTTGTGAATCATTTTCTAAAATGTAAGGTTGTATTACAGAACAGTTTATTCCATGTGCATGTAAAGTTTGTAGCATCTTCCAAAAAAGGGACTAATCAAGCATGTAAGATTAACTTCTCCTCAGAGTACTTTTATTTCTCAAACTGTTTATTCCTATATATGCTTTTATTTTTTGTGCGTATATTTCTCCTTCCTGCTGTAAACATTGCCCCACAGTTGGATACACAAAATTAAATCATTTAATGGATTTGTGGTTCAGTTGATTGAGGTCCCTGGGTTTCTCTGCACTCCTGGCAGCCATCTTATTTGGTCTGTTACTGTCATTCACTGTCATTTCCACTTGGCTGGCGCCTGTGACAGGTCAGATTACTGGATGTGCTCAAAATATGATATGAAAGAGAGGACTGTGATTCTGACACTGATGGGTAGTGCTCTGCTTGCTAAAAGTATCTGAGGAGATCTTGGTAAATGCAGTTTCCTCAGGCTGTTTGGGGAATCAGTGGAAGAAACGAGTGTAAATAGAGGGGCCATCTGTCTACATTTACTGATAAGGCTATGCTTTCTGAAATCTGTTTCCACTACATGGTTATTGTTAAAGCCAGGAGCTGGTTCACTGACACAGGATTATTTTAACATAATTAGCATTTTTAAACCTAGACCAAGTTGTGCCCCTGTTTATCTATCTGTTATACGTTCACTTTTCTTCTGTTGTGGTCATCTAAAAAATGTCATATTTTGAGGTGTTAGATTTAATTGTGCAGCCCTTTTCTACTTCCTCTACCAGAACTGCCCCATTTTCTCAGACAATAGCTACATTACTTAGAGAAGACACCAAGGGTGGTTTTTTTCATAACAGCTTAGTGAAATAAATAGCTCAAAATATTTAATACATATGCTATTAAAGAACTTGACAGCTTGTAGAAGCTGGAATATTTCAGGGCTAGTAGCTCTCTGATTCAGAAACACATACCGCAGGAACTTCAGCAACTGCAGTCAGTGCATTACTGTGACTCTAAACGTATTTATAAAAATAAAATAAATAGATGTTGGTATACTAATAATAAGAGAAAAAACAATCTAGTTCTGGATGAAACTAGAATTGTGAATAAAAATGATGACATCTCAAGGGATCAGTACTGATCTGCTTTTTTCTCCAGTAGAACTTAAGAAAAAAATGATAATAAAATAGAATATGTATTTCTGTAGAAAAGATCTCTCAGCCTCCATGGGACTTTGTAGCTCATTTCATCCAAAGTCTGAAGCCAAATTTATTGGCAATGCAGCATGAAATGTGAATTGGGATGAAGTTGGCCAATCTGTCTTTGCTGTCAGAGTAAAGATAATAAATAACCTAGCATGTCACTATTTTAAGGGGACTGATGTAGATGACATAGAACAGACAATGGTGAAAATCGTAACATATATGTAGCAGGAGGTCTTCTACAAGGGAACAAACCTGACTCCTACAAGTTCTATGTTCTCCAGCCCTAGCAGTTTTTGTTGTAATCTAGAACAATTGTTTAATATGCCATAAGAAAGAAAGTGTTTTACTATCCTCAGTTTTGTAAGGAGGATCATGTCTGTACACCCCTTCCTTTTTTAAGAACTTTGTATGGATACTTCTGATCATAAAGGTTAAAACTTATGCCATTTTCACATCAAAAGGGAATGTGGTTAAAAATAAATTGGCCTTTCTTTTACATCCACATATGGTTAGAGTGCTAATATGATTTCTAAAACCATTTTTATGCTCTCCTTGCACAATTATAATGTATAAGATATCAAAATGTCATTCCATCAAGTAGCTAAATTTCTCCTGCTAAAAAATTTATTTAGGGAAGTCTGAAATGCACTGCAGAGGACATGCAAAGACTCATTTTCCATTATAAACAGCAATTTCTTTCTGAGAAATGTTTCAGGGAAACTTCAGCTTATATGATTTCAACACTTAAAATGAGAATAATATATGACTGCTAAAATAGTTGTGAAGAAAACAATTTTTAAGGCATTTGTAAAGACTAATTTGAAAAGAATAATTATAAAAGGAGTATTTTCCTTTACTTGTTATTGTTTCTATTTAGACTGTTTCTAAATGTTTCTTACACGTGGTATTTCTCCTCTTGTGTCCATTACTCTACATGTCTTTTTCTTGTCACAGAAGCCAAGAGCTTCTTTTCTCCATTCAGATCATGTCTTTCCTAGCCTCATGGGATTATCCTGGGCTCTGGAGAATATGAATGTCCTAGGTGATGCTTCTGCCTTAGAGAAGAGGTGCCAATGAATATCTCTGAGACTCTATGAATATATACGTTCTTTCAGCTGTGACCTGGGAGTGTGAAGAGAATTTAAAGGAGCAGAACTGGTTCCGTTGACACGCTTCTTCCATGTCCCACTGGCCTCTCCTTGCCCATAGAGTCAAAATTTAGAATGGGCAACTGACAGACCCTAATGGAGAACCTATGGTATATACAGTTCTCTAAGGTATGTACTGGAGACCTTGAGCTGTCACGTAATTTTATCTCAAAAGGCCCACCACAGCCTCTTTGCTCCCCTTAAAAGTAGAGGGCTTAGAAAAAGGGAGTATGGTGTTTTTACTTGGCATCTTCATCCCTCACAAACCTTTCTACATATAGCAGGAGAAGCACAATAGCATTTGGGAAGATTTTGGAGGAGGGCAGGACGGGAAAGGGTTCTTCACAGACCAAAACAGATCATTCTTCTAGGTATCAGGCATGAATTAAGGAATTTTTCAAAGCAAATAGATTTGGGTAGATGCTGTTATTATTAGTGTCATCTCATCTGCCTACATGAAGTTTTTCACCTGTATTTCGTGTAATATAATATGATGTGTTGCAGCAGAAATTCAAATGACAATCATATTTGCTCCTTTCTGGTATGGTACATCATAGAAGTCTGAAACAATGTGTTAGCACATTACTAAACAGCAAATTGATACTTGCAAGAAGACAGTAATTTCATTGTTAGTAATCTCTTTGCTAAGGCAGAAAATTCACTTTCCACTTCTCTACCTTGTATTAAAGATGAAACAGAATTGTGTTTTTACAATTATTGTACCAAAAGAAAATTAGTAAGAGCCTTCTCTAATGAAAAATTCAAACCTTATGTTTTTTCTCTTTCAAATCTTGCAAGAATATTTTACCAATGACTTCAAAGGGGGTAAAAAAAGTTACTATAATTAGACAATTTATGCTACCTGAATGCTCAGAACTTAAAAAAAAAAAATGATCCAAGTTATTTATTCAGTTACTTTCTGTCTAACAAAAGCAAGCTTTTACTATACTACATAATTTATAACTTAGTAGGAAAACACACGTTAAAGGCTTGCTAAAGTTGTGATTTCCTCCTGCAAATGAAAGTTTAAATTAAGAATCCCACTGCAAGCCTCACTCTGTCCTTCTATGCATATGCCTTCTAGGCCCTCATCCAAAAAGACACCTGTTCAGATTAAAATAAGAGTTCTCTTTTTTTCTGGAGTCTATGTCCCTTCTTAAGCACTTTGAAAGATCAGGTCCTACAGAAGAGTTTTGTAATCATATGATTATCACTGCAAGTTTTAGGAGGCCTTGCAATCATCCAGTTCACTTGACAGAAACCTGCTAGATCTGCTAGAAATTTTACTTGGTGAGCGGCAGGTTTCCATTCAATGGAATGCCATCATCAGTAACATCCCTGTGCAAGTCCCTGCATTAGATACATAGTAAGGAGGACTATTTACTCTGTCTCCCTTAATGACAGTTGGAAGACAAGGTGCTGGTGGGGAAAGGAAATCTGCACCTGCCTGCATTAGGAAATAAAACAGATCCCAGTGTTGGAAGTTGACTGTGTGCATTGGGGAAGCTGCTACAACTGTGTCTGGGAATGCTGCAGCCCGACCAGCTAGCACTCTCCCAAACTGGCACCACTCTGCAGTCAGCATGGCTAAGTGACTGTCCTTACCAGACACTTTGCAGCTAGCCATCTGTTTTCCATGCCGAGATAGCTAATGGTGTGTGTGTGTAGTGTTTTGTGCCAATTGTCGTCAGTGATAAGGAGTGCTCCCGGGTACATTTAATTTATTTGTATGGATGTAGCTTCCAATCCTCGTACATACTGTGGCTGGACTTAGTTTAATGTTAAAACACAGAAAGTCTTTCCCTAATGTTATTTCCTCATTCACAGAAAGCTGCTTGTAAGTTTCTAGGACTGAACAATTATTGTTACACATGCTAACTATTTATGACACAGAAAAGTATAAACAGACTGTAAAAAGAAAGTGTGCAAACTGTAGAATTTAAAACTTTTTATATTTTCCTTATTCACCTGCAAATGCAATGCAAGAACACCACTGTAATAGCCTATGCTACCTCAAGTCTTTGGTTAATCTGTATAGAACTTCGTAGTAACACATAACTGTCTAGTGAATAATGCGGCCTTCCCATCATCTAGCCCTAGAATTGCTCTTGCAAACTGTCCATAGTCACTTTACGTAAGATTTGCTCGTGGGAGGTAAATGATATTAAGCTTTCTGATTTCTGACTGTGCAGAGGTCAGTACACATGGACACAGTTTACATGCATTTGGAGCATCATAGGTAGGCAGAGGTGAGTTAGCTTAAGTAGAAGTCATATTGTGTGATTATTTTTTTTTCCCCCAGCAGATTATGAAGAAATGGATGGAGGGGAAAAATTTGTCAACATCTCTACCCATCGTCCTCCATGTTCCCTTTAATTATAAGCAGATGTGGTGACAAGGCACAGAGCTTGCACAGTCCTGTAGTAGTGATGTCTCCAGCCTCTTTTTGGACAACACATCTATATCTTTCTGACAATCTTAAGCTTTTGTTTTCCCCCTCTGTCATAGTTTAGTATGCAGCTACTTTCCCTAACTTCCAAGCTTATAACCTTACTGCAATCTTAGATTTTTTTCTTTCCTTTTGCTTCAAAATAGCCAGTATCTTCCCTGCCTTGTACCATTTCTGCTTTAAAAACTTTAATAAACATGTAATGCCCTTTAATTCATTCAAAAGCAAGTTATCAGATAAGAAAACAACCATTTTTTGCAGTTGTTCTACCCAGTTTTCCTTTGGCTGTATAAGTAGTACTCACAGTTCTTTGAGACTGTTAAATGTGCCAGAGGTAATAATATTTGCTTGAGGTTCTAATACCCAATTAAATTTTACTTTTTGACAATATTTCATAGAATCTCTAGTTCATTTCTCTTAATGTGGCAGCTGGCAGAATGTGGAACAAATCCTATAGCCTTTTGTTCCGTCACTTTAGCAAATTTTATATCTAGGAAAAAAAATTTCCTTAGTTCTGCTTTTACACATTTGTCTTAGTAGACAAGAATGAAAACAGTTGCAAAATTGTTCTTAGCCAGTGATACTTATGAATGTATGTTAATTATTTTGGAAAAGAGAATTAAAAATGTTTGTAGTACAATGGTCAGTATCAAAATGCAGTGTTGCCAGAAAGATGTTTTTATTTCAAACATGGAATGTGTTTCCAAAATTATCACTTAGATGCATCATCAAATAGATCTTCCTGATGCTGCACCTCAGAATTTCTTGAAGTAGAATAGGAGCCCTTTGACAAGTCCACTCATATGCATGCCATGTCTTTTACCTTACCACATGCCAGCAGAAAACTTTCATGGAAATGCTGGAAATGTATCATTCTTTCAATATATTCATACATCATATGAAAATGGAGTTAAAAAGATATCAGCATTCTATTAGCTTCTTATTAGCATTACTTTAAATCCTGGACATACAAGCAATTTATGCAAGTGAACATCTTTATATTTGTAAAAATACCTTCTGAATTCAATGAACCTAGTCATTTTTTGAAGGGCTTAATATGAGGCTAGCATAGCAACTCACAGAGTCCAAATTCTCAGATGAAATGTAGTAGATGAAGCAGCTCACAATCTGTCCCACTTGCTATCCCAGATTTTAAGCTTTGCGTAGAGATTGGGCAATCAGAAATCCTTCCCTATTTTCTCATTCAGCGGATGCATAATCAGTGATGCTGGTAATGACTCACAATACCAGCTCCGACCTATGACTAATTGCATAGAAAATAAAATTCATCTGTCACCCATTCATTGAGCTATTTTCCCCTGTGACATGCTACTTACTTTTATTCTAGTAAAACTGGAAATTGTGAACAAAGGCACCAAAACGTTGCGCCCAGTGTAATTCTGTAAAAATCCATCTAAGTCATAGCACTTCAAATCAGTGGTTCAAAAAGCAGTTCAAACCAATGGTTCAAAACAGAAGACTGTCATCAGCCTAGGATTTTCTTTTATTTTCTTAGGTTTACCAGGGGTACAATTAAAAAAACCCACATATAAAACAAAAATTTTTTTTTTTTCCATGTATTTATTATGTCAGGAATCTCCCCCCCCCCCCCCCCCCCGTATTTATTATGTCAGGAATGTTTTTCTTTTTTTTTTTTTTTTTTTTTTTCTCCCAAAGAACCAAGAACTAAAACAGAAACAAGAAGAAAAAAAAATCCTAAAGTTCCACGGGCCAGCTGCATTGCATAACGTTTCCAGTATTGAAGTGTTTACCCCCAAGTAAGGGGATAAAATGGGTTGCCTTGTGCAAGTTTCTGATCCTCCTCTGTAGCAGTTCATTCTATTTGCAGCCATCAATACCTTCAATTACTACAATACTACATTTTGCAGTAAGGTTATTAATGAAAATATTAAATCAGTCTCTAGAATGATCCTTAAAGAATTTTACCAATAATGTCCTTCAGGGGATATTTCTTTTTCTGTACATTGATTTTTGCCAAATCATTATTTATAATCTTGTATTAAACACTACCTTTTCCACCTTAAATAATTTATGTGTGGCACTGTAACAGGTACTTTACAGAAATATATTATTGGGCCTGCTTTGTTTTCCTTTGAAAACTTGCTCTTACTGAAATCAGAGTAATCTAGAAGGTTTCAGTTGTGGAATACCCATCTTGCATTTTATCCTATTTTCCTTTTACTTTCTGATCTTTATTCATTCCATCAGAATGTGTTCCACAGTCTTGTATAATGCTGTGATTATATTTATAAGCCTAATGTCACCAGGTTTTTTTCTTTCTTTTTAGGTATCTGTAAAGCATCTGTAGATACTTTTGTTTCTGGTCATATGAAGCTATCAGTAATTTGGCAAGACTACCCTGGGGAACAAAACAAGGCACCACGTACATCTTACTTGTACTTTGGCATGTCAGAATTCAAATACATCCCCCATCAGTGAATACTTCACTTTCAGCTAGGGAAGTTTTCATACTTAGAAGTAAGGAAGGGAGACAAATCCAACAAGTTCTAGTGAGTATGTATGTGTCTGCCATCGTAAAACTAATATACAGGAAGCCACATAAACACTTAAAAATTACTGTTGCCACATTTTCATATTCACAGCACACATAATGTGTTTCAGGCTGTCTTGAGCTCACTTTTTGGAACTTTATCATTTGTTTTTCAAACTAGCCTGATGTTCCTTTCTTTCTCTGCTACTCTTTTTTGAGCAGCTCAGGAGTATTTTAATTTTCACAGCAATTTTTGAAAGACAAAATCCCAAGGGACTACACTTAATTTTAAACAATTAATTGAGCCACATCACAAAAATAGGGATGATATCTTCTCTAAGGAATCTAACAAGCATCAGTTCTTATCCCTCTCAGCTAACTAGTTTCAACTCTCAAGTAGATAAGCGAAGTTTTTTAAATGTTACTATTACTAATACTTGCCTGACAGGATAAATCAGAAGTCTTAGAATACTAAGTGCATAGACACTAGTTTTATTCTAGTGATATTCAAATACACACTCGCTGAAATCTTTAACGAGTGCTTCCACTCTGACAAAATCTCAGTTTATTCGTACAGCTCAAAGATAAAGCTGGCAAGGACAGGGGAAAGAACTCATCCAAAAGGCAGCAAGTAACATGTTAGGAAATTTAAAGGAAACCTGGGAAAGTGCGGATTGAGGTGGGAAACCATGTATCTTAGAATATCTAGAGAAAAGCATCAAAGCTGGCACTGTAACTTTGCAGCTGAGATGTTTTTCAGACAGACTTTCATAATACAAACATCACACGCTGAGTTTAATGTGTGCTGGAAAACTAATATGTCTCACAGATTCATAATATAATAAAGGGCTAGCCTATTGAATCATGTGTTATTTATTGTCCTCTGAGAAAAGAGCAGGAATTTTTTGTATTACCTCCCTAATGTATTTTTCCAATAACCCTATAATGTTCTACAATGAGAATTTTTAACTTTGAAGTTGCTCTAATTTTACATTTTTATCAAACCTTTAGTAGAAGCTTGCCTTGCTTCTAGAGCCTGCTGTAACCATAGGTGAAGGCAATGAAAGCACACAGCAGCTACAACAGGAATGCAGTCACATGCAAGCCCCGATCAAGTGTAGTCACTTGTGGATCAGAGCTCCTGTTCAATTCATCCCGCTTCTCCCCTACTTCTTCCATGATTTGAGATACTAATGGCTGAGTAAGCCATGCTGCTGGCCTAACGAGTAAAAAGAAGTAAAAGGAATGGAAGCATTCACTCCTCTCATTCCCTGCTTCCCTTTCCTCCTTTGCCAAAATATCCACGGACAGGGACAAGTGTGAGTGACTAGACCTCTCCTGCCCATTTTTGCGGCCACTGATGCTATAATAGGAGTCCCTCACAAAGAAGTGAATATAGGACTTTGAATCTGTAAATTTCTTTGGTGCATTTCAAAATCAGTTGTTCATATTTCATACACTTGGTGTATCATAGAAATGTAACCTATAAGGCACTTTCTAGTCCTTCATCTATTTCCCTACTCAGAGACATTTCGTCTGCTTTTTCAAAAATTCAGTAAACACAATTCTTGATTCCTCATATGCCAGTGCTAATCCTAATATTGGAAGGTATTTTTTATGGTGTATATTTATCAATCGGATTAGCAATCATTACAATAGCCACATAAGCTTACGCTTACATAAATACACACACAGGTCCACATATTCAAAGTGTAAGGTATTGTATGTAAAAATGTGCATGTTTAAAAAATAGGTGAGAGCATGAGTTTTCTTTAGCAAGATATAGCAGGTTTGCTAAAAGTTTGCAGATTTACCAGCATGCTGTACCTTTATAATTCAAACCTGAATTATCAAAAAAAAAAAAAAAAAAGTTGCCTATCTCTAATATTTTTCTCATTTCTTTTCATGTCTTTTTATTTCTACTTCAGTATTACAACACAAATGTTGTTACACAAAACAGTAGCCTGAATCCTCTTAATTCCCTTGCCAAAATTGTGCTGAGTAATCCGTTTATTTCCAACATTTAAGTGTCATCCTAAATCGTAATTCAAGCACAGCTGCCTTTTGGTACTAAAAAATACAGACTCAAATGTTCACAAAAGGACATGATTTATCTTAATGATGGCATACTTGATGCATTACTGTACAGCACACAGGGGGCAGTGGCCCCACTGCTAGTTGATATATAACTTCAGAGTCACAGGGAACAGAGACCTTGCAAGCTAGAGAACAGCAGACAGATAACAGGGCTGGAAATATTTCACAGGTCAGTGTCAATAAACTGACACTGGCCTGTGGTCTGAATTGCCTATCTCCAGGTAGAATCATAATAAAGAGCACATAAAGCTTTCCTTTTTTACTGAGCACACAAAGGGGAAAACTAAAGAAACGTCAGCTAGATGGATTAAGTGAATAACTGTCTTTTAATTACATTTTTTGCCAAAGGTAGAGATGCTATTTAGGAAAAAAATGTGAAACTACAGCACATGGAAGGGGAAGGAGAAGAATAAGATACACCCAGCTGGCATAAATGAACATAAATGAAATTAAGTTGCCTGAACAGCAGGAAATACAATTTGTGCCAGAAACTGTCAGACTGATCTCATCCATCTCTCAAACAAGGCTATCAATCACTGTCTCATCCCCGTCTTCAGCATGGTTTTTCTTACCTCCAGCTGGCTGTACTTCAGCAGTGGAGTCACGTTAGCTCAAATTCATTGCTTCTCTTTGCTCGTCTTTTATTCTTCAGGATTTCAGCTATTTCTGCCAATCCTGGAAAGGTATTATTCTGCCTATATAATTGAGCAATAAGCAGATCATGGGCAGGAATGGAGGCTGCAGTGCTTAGTGAACACAGCCATGGACTGACACTCATAAAGTCTGGATTTTATTCCTACCTCTGCAGTGGACATTGAAAATTTATCTTTCTGCGCTTAACTTTCCTCTGTCTGCAAGATCTCCTGTTATGTGCTGAAGCCTTCTTTATTATTTATTAATTTCTCTCTTGTGATCTATATATTTCACATGTATTCATATATGTCATACTTACAACAGTCAAAGGCTTAATGTTCTATGCCACATATTTTAGGTTTCTGTAATCTGGGAAGAGGTGAAGGATACTTCTTTAGAGGAAAAAATGATGTGTTTCATTACAGTGCGTGTGCATACAATATGCAATTGTATGACTCTCCTCTGTTCAGGATCTTAAATTAGCAGACTATAATACAAGAATTAGCATCAGGGAGCACCAACAGCTTGCTGCTCCAAAAGGAAGGCAGACTGGGAGCCATGAGTGACAGCAGGGCAGTGGCCTCACTGACAAGGGCACAGCACCAAAGCACCCAGACAAGAGAGGAGCAGAGCAGTAACCAGGGTCAGCTATCTGGCCAGGGATTGCCAGGCAAATTCACAGTGATGATGTAGGTCTGAAGTAAAGCCAGCGGGCTGCACGTCAGCATCGTGGTCCGGATCAGCAAGGTACACAGCAAGCAGAGGCATGGATGCAATATAGCTCATTGGGACCATGGCGGAGCAGCTCAGGATAAACACAGCTCCTGAATGAGAGGGGGCCAGCCCCTGCCAGGGCTTCTCAAACAGCCCTATATCCAACAGTACCAAGGCCAGATAGCTGCTCTATTACAGCTGGCCTTGAGCCCTCACTGCCAAGTCCCCAGGATGATGGCAGAATTCACTCCGGGCTTGGACATTTAGTGGGTAGGTAATGTAGTTATAGCCTACTTGAATATGTCTCTGGAATATATTTCATTGCATAGGTATGTGATAAATTGTATTGAACAGCATACACTGAAACAACTGGAACAACTTGCATAGTGAGTTTTAGACAAGTGTTACTCAAGGTACTAATAAAAAGAATGGCAGACTCTGACATCTCTTTTTCTGTTTCAAATACACTTAGAGCTGCTTAATTTTCATAGAGTTCTTTGTGACAAAAGTGGCAAACACCAAGACCTTCAAGATATTTCTACATCAGATACGCTTTTCAGAAAAATATCTATTGATTCATAACCAATAATGACTCAACCCCAGAAGTCATTAGTAAATCAATTCAGGAAGATTACCTTTGACTTTAATAGTAATTCCATGCATGAATGGTCTAAATGATCAGTCTGGCAAGATATCATGTTTGCTTACCATTTAGAAATTCCTATATGACTAACAGCTATGATTTATGAAATAGCTCCAGAAGCTTTCTGCCACTATGCCTAATACTTTAGTTGCTCTGATTAGACCAAAAGAATTTCTGGATTCTAAATTGCTATGCATTTTGTCATGATGTAGACCTTTCAAAGCTAATGACCTTAAATTCAGAGAATGGATGATATTGACACATTTTTCAAATGGGTAGATTTTCTTAAAACTGCACTTCATCAGAGATCCTGGACAGCAGGACATTGATAATAGCAATGCTGTAAAAAAAGACATATTGCTTACAGAAAGCACTTTCACTGTGCTTTGTTAGATGAAAACATTTGAGCTGAGGTAGGAATATTGTGAAATTGTCTGTTTTGTACGCATAGTAACTACTTCCAAATACAATTTTATCATCACTACACAATGTCAGTAACCCCTTTTGGAAACTTGGAACTACTGCCTAGAGCTTTCTTTCAGGTCTCAGGTATCAGAACAATGACACCACAGCAACATAGATCAAGGAAATGGTACAACTGAGTGTATTTTGCAGACTGATAGTCAGAAATTAATGAATAAAGAAACATTCAATATTATTGATGGGATGTCTCAAACCAAGAGCGTGGAAGATGTTCTTCTCTGATGTCAGTAGCTTATGATGACTATTGACTTACCTTTTCGATTTAAGGAAGGCTACACCACTAATGCATTTTTCAGAACCTTTTTAATATTTGATCAAGAATAAAGTAGATTATACATCATGCTTACTTGGAACAGTGCAGCAAGACGCAAATGCTGAACAAAAAGTCGGTGAAAATTTTGATTGCTGTTAAAACAGAGATTACAATTGTAACGATCCATCAGATTTCCACTATGAATTGGGAAAAGTAGACTACACGTATATCTGTTTTGTGGGACTCTAATTAAGATATCATCAATCATAAATAGACAGAAGATGTCAAAAATACACCCTATTGTCTCCTCCCCTACTCTCTGCCCTGGCAGGGCTGCAAAGAAAGTGGACAACCTCTAACACAGAATTTAAGCTTGTGGCAGGAACAAAACTATGACTAAATATATGTTAAATATGTGTTTAATGGCTGAGGCTGCATTGTACTATCACCCTTAGTATCACATTAGTAAAATGTATTTGTTATGGCTTCTTGTGAGGGAAGAGAATAGCTTTCACCAGCTTGAACAGCTATGAAAAAATGTAACGGCAATGGTTTCACCTAAATTGTTTTTTAGATAGGAGGTATTATGTAAATGTAAACCGGCATTGTTACAGTCATGTGAGATAGCAGAATTAGATTTATTCTCAGCATATGCATTTCCTCATACCCAGTGATTTCCCAAATGCTGCCAGATTAAGTCTTAATTTTACAGCCTTTGCCTATTAAATTTGCTTCCTTGTACACAGCAGACAAACAAGAAACATTCATTCATGACTGTGAAGAAGATTTAATTACTTTTATTCAGCTACAGTAGCCTAACTTAACCAATGCATGCAAATTTGTTTCGATGCAAATCACTATGGTTTTTAAATTGCAGGTAAACCACGTGATTTTCAAAGGTGTCAACCGATCTTGTTATACAATAGAGTATCCTCAAAGATGTTCATGGCTCCTGCAAAATACAACTAACACACATTTTTCTGTACTTTACGTTTTATCCAAAGTCTTAATTTGGTAATCATAAAATGGTAAAATGTTAATATTACTATTCCTGTCTTGACTTTTTTCTCACCTAAGAATGGATACAGTTTCTTGTTTCCCCCTTAAGCACCACATTGTTGTCTGTTGTTATCGTTTTGCAGAATAAAACAAAGATGTAGACCTACTACAGGACTGCATCAGGAATCTCCCCGACAACTCAAATGACGGTGTTACTATACCAAATACAAAGAATTAAAAAATTGAATGGTAAAATAAATGTCCAAAGAGATCACCAGTGGTGAAAATCTTCTTAATTCTTACGCAGTGTAAAACCTCACTAAGACTGAGTTGCCCATATTAGAACAATTTAAGTAACCGGATTGTTGTATTTCTTAAGAGGAATGTAATGTTAAAATAAGCATGTAAAATAATGCTCCCTGACAAAACAGAGATATTGTAACTCACGCTTAAAGTAAAAGAAAAGAATATTTAAGTCTCTCAAATTTATTCTATCATTAATATATGAGAACACATGGCTTGTATTTAAGCCAAGGGAACATTGTTCGTCTGAACTCACTTAGTCAAAAAAAGGGCTTTACGATGACACATTTTCACACTATGATCCCTCTTGTCCATGAAAGTTGATGAAGTCTAATCCCAAAAATAACAAAGTCAGTGTGAGTCTTTCCACTGTATTGTTCACAGTAAAAAGTGCATTATTTGTCCTTTGTGCTTCTTTCTTGGCCATGTAATTAGGTGTGCACCTAAAGGTAAGCATGAGCGGTTTCACAGAACATACCTAAATATAAGCATGGACAGTCCCACAAAAGTCAGTGGCATGTCCTTATTGAACTGGCGTCTGAGGGAATACGTGGGTCTTGAATTTATAATCTACTTTTTGGCAAAACAGTTTCATGAGATAGCTCCTATGATGGTATACTGCAAATACAATTTCCATGCAAAGTAGCATGGATATTTAAAATACGTTATCATAAGCTTCTGTTTGGAAGATCTCAAATAATGCATCTGTATACCATACATCTGTTACTTTTACATGAATCTAAGTTTGATCCACATCATCCAGTTCTTTTTCGAAGTATAACAGCTTCAAAATCAACTTTCTAGAATAACATACATGTTAAACGAATGGGACCACCAGAATTTTACACAGAATTATGCCAAAAGTCAACCGATATCCTTCAACTGTCCTACTGAAATTTACAGTATAGAAAGATGAAAGCTATTGAAGACAGTAAAGAAGAAATCAGTATGGTACATCAGTCTCTTTTTGTTTGGTTGTTGGGTTGTTTTTTGGTTACAGCACTTACTAATTGCTTACCCATACTGGTATTTATTGTAGTTCATAGAATTTAACAGCATTGATAGACAGGAGTAGATCATAGGTATTTATTTATCTGAGGAAAGTGAAGTACAGCAAAGTTAAGTAGAAAAAGCTCTGTAATAGAAAATGTCACCCTATCTTAAGTCAGAGTTCTTACACTTGATTTTAATGAACTGGCTTTTCCTTCCATACATATATCTATATAGGTTAATATTCAGCTGATTAGCTGCTTTAAAATTTTAGTTTTGCAGAAGGACTCCAAGGTATGCTTTTAGAAACTGTTAATATGGTTATCCTAATTAATTTTATCACAAAATCAAAAGCAACAATCACAGCATCAGTACGAGGATCTTGATTTTTGACCCTGATGGAAAATTCCAGTGAAATCCAGCAGAAAGTTGTGCTATATTTTTAAACTCTCCAATAATATGTACTTCAGCCTACCACTGCTGTAATTAAACAACACTGAAGAATATGATAAAAAAGTAGACATAACACATTTTCTAATCTGCTAATGAGTCAAAAATTGTACACCATTCTAATCACGAAGCAATAAAGCAGTAATTCTCAGCAAAGTCTTGCAGTTATGGGCTAAATGCAGAACCCTGGGGAGTTCTCTAGTACTTCTCAATGGGTCAGATTTTACTGGTTTACTACTAAAAAAGTCAGTTGTTGTATAGCTCTTCTTATAGTAACAGATATTAAGTAATCTGTTCAGTTTGGTCTCGGAAATTTTTTTAGCAATGTCTCTACTCATTCCTGGGCTTCTGTTCAGTTTTGCCTAGATTGACATGCTTTGCTTTTTAGAACCTGAACACGTGTTGAAATCATGTAATGGCTTGGATTTTTTTCCCCTCACTTCTTTTTACAGAAAAAAGAATGGAGAGGAGGCCTTGCTTATGCTAAGATTTTTATAGCAATGTGTGCTTTGATATGCGTTAGCAAGATGCCCAGCTTGCACTTGGAATAGGAGTCAAATTTGGTCACATTTTTCAAGATAGTTCCTAGTTGTTAGTGTAATTTACAAGAATAATGCAGCTATTATTCTCTTCTAAGGAAATGAGACTCTACATATTCTATGCCAATACAGAGTATTCCATGGCAACTCTGTGATACAGGACTTTGGTACTTTATGACACTCAGGTTACTAATCGGGTATTTTGTAATAGTTAGCCAAGTGAATTGAAAATTATCTCTTTATACAGGCTTGGGCTGTTCCTGGAGGTGTTACCCTCCTTATTTTGAAATGTTATTAAAAAAATTCAGAATTCTCCTTTAAAGCTGGAAGCTATCCAAAATCCTTGCATTTATTATTCATCTTTTCAGGTGGAATTCTATCAGCTATTCAGTCTTTCTAGGCTATGTTTCCTCATACTTTACTTCATGTCAACAGCCTTTATTTATAACCTGAACCCTCACCTGTTAACAGAGATTCTTTTTCTTATATTTTATATTCCTTGAGACTTACAACCCTGCCCTAGATTAAAGAAAATAAAAAGAGGAGGCTAGAAATGCCACACTATATTTTTATGTTCTGTCCATTGACATTTGCTTCTTCTTCTTTTATGGCTTTATAATCTTCCCATCTATCTTTCAGTTTTCCTTGCTGATGTCTGAAAGTAGATTTACTACATGAGCCTGGCAGTCTTGTACCACTTTACTCACCAGCGTTGCCTACCATGCTGCCTCTGGTCAGGCAAAGTTTGCATTCTCCAGATCTATTCCTTTGGAGAGACATGCCATTGCCGCTCCCTCATTGTTTCTCTACTCTTTCCAAGTACCACTGATCTTGCTATGCAGTCAGCCTGTTTTGTTTTTTGTTTTTTTTAATGCCAAGACATTAGATGTTTAATGCAACATTTACTGAAATACTGACACAGTTTGTCCTGTTGGTGTGTAAGGAGATTATACAAGCATTCATAATTCTCCCTAAAGACAAGAGGACTTACTATTAATGTCTTCACTATTAACAAGAAAAATACAGTTAACAGCCCATCATGCTTCTTGCTGCTTATAGATGAACCACATCTCTATGTTTTCATCTTTATACTTAGTGATTTAGTTACAACAAAGTAGTCCTCACACGGTGAACTGCAGTGTTATTGAATAGCTCCCCATAGATGCGACATAGCCTTGTTATATACTCCATCAATGTCATTGACAATATCTTTGACAAAAATCAAAGCTATGATATTTCTTGGAATTATGCTTCATAATCACCATGTTTCTCAAAACAGGCAATTGTTACACTGGGGTGTCATCAGAACAACTTGTGTAATGCAATAACACAGCTGATGACAGATCTTCAGTGTTCATAGGCCCTTCAGTTTGGATGGGGTGTTGTTTGAGGGGATTGGGGTTTTTTTAGTTTAGAGGATTTTTGCTACCTGTAAATTTCAACAGTTCCTTCCTGCAGCACCAAATAACTTTTACAAAATATTTTAGAAAGTTTAATCAGAGTAAAAATAAAAGAAAAAAAGTCCTCTTCATGAAGTTTTTTCAACTTCAAGTTGAAAGCTTCCAAGCCAATAGTAAGTGACTTTGAAGCCTCAGAAAGCACTTTTCCCCTTCTTCATTCACATCTGCGTATAACTGAAGTGCACATCTATGGTTCCCTTTTACTTATTTTAAAAGGTTACTTAGAACTTTTAATTAGTCCCTACCAAGCCTTCTTGTTACAGATAAGAAAGGCTTGAAAGGATTGAAGGGAGGTGCTCTTCTCCCCACCCTCCAAAGTGCAGGTGTGACAGATCAACGCTACCCAGACACCACGACAGTGCCGCTCATAGCTCTGCCTGCCTGCGGGGTTGTTTCCTAACACTGATCTCTCTTGTGTGCTCTCAAAGCACTGATATACTCTGTCACTGTGTAATGTAAAACAGGTAAGCAAAGTTACAATTTTCTATACAGAGATGACAGCTTGTTTAGCTGAGTTGTTGGCAAAGTTGTAACGTTTTACTGAAGACATTAGGGTTTTAATTACTCTTTTTTTTCAAGCAACAGTCTATAAAAACCCATGATATAATAGAAACACTGCATAGTATCTGTAACCCTGCATCAGAAATTTACAAAAGATTAACATCTTTGCATCTTTAGAAAACAGATGTTCCCCTCTGCCCAGAGATTCAGTAGCTAGAGAAAAGTATAGTTAACTATGGCATTTTTAACATAAATTAATTTTCTACAGTACAGATATTAACTGGAGCTCTATAAGTGATAGTATTCACAGCCCTTTGAGAATAGGTAAGGGAATACCTTCATAAAATTGTTCTCCATTTCATTAATCCCATCATAAGCCATCAGTTAAGCCTGCTCTAAACAATCACAGTAAACCTATAAATCCTGGGAAACTTGCCCACTTTTGAATACAAAGCACAGCTTAATAAAGTCTTGCTTCCTGATAATTCCTGAAAGACAATATAAAATAAATATTTAAACAATAATTCCCTCCAATTAATTTCAAATAGTTCTCCCATCTCTAAAGCAAACTCATTTTTTCACCATCATACTAATATTTTCTTTTTGGGATGTCCTGTTTTTAAGGACTGAGCTGCTGATATCTGGAAATATTTTCCCTGCTTCAATGTAATTTTGTTGTTGTTGTTAATAGTATGTATTTCTTTAAGTAAATTGCATTTTTTTTAGTATTTAGTTAAATTAAAAGTTCACAAAAAGTATTAGATGCTCAGCATTTGAACTTCCTGGACAGTTGTGACTGCCACCCCTGTCAGATATTATTGGTCCTTTTGTTTCATTCAGAATAAGGCTTAAAGAAACCTTTACAGTTTGAAAATATATGGAAGAAGTAATACTGAATGAACTATGAGATCCACAACAATCTGAATATGTTTTAGAAAAATCTAAACTCACATTTAATAAGGGTACTGGTTTAGCATCACATGATACCAGTAAAACCTCAAACAATAACAGAA
The DNA here is from genome assembly GCF_964188355.1 of Buteo buteo. Classification (NCBI taxonomy): domain Eukaryota; kingdom Metazoa; phylum Chordata; class Aves; order Accipitriformes; family Accipitridae; genus Buteo; species Buteo buteo. The sequence continues at coordinate 18,579,570 of NC_134190.1, read as the reverse complement.
AGACTCAAAATCTCACTTTCTAGAAATGATTAGTCATTAATACAAACAAAATTTATAAATTATATAAGATTGAATATTTTCCTTCTCTTTTTTCAATATTAGCATATAATAACTTTTAATTGAAGCAATCTCTCGTTGCTTCAAACATGAACAAGGAAAGCATTCTCTTAATCAGGGTAATGTGGCAGAAGAATGTGAATTCAGCAAGATCACGTATAACTGAAAATTATTTTATGTTTCAAAAAATTCAGCTTGAAATTTTGATCTCTTCTCTATATTGTCCTATGTGCGACATTTTAAGGAAAACAAGGGTGCATTAAATCTTATGATTGAATAATTTAATTGTCTTTTAAGGAAGACAAAACAGTTTCATATTTTGGACAACATTACTATCATTATTTGTTTCTGTATTAAGAGTTCAGTGAGGTATTTTCATTCCTCTTTTTTCTCATTCTGTCAGGATGACATCATCCTATACACAGGATTACCTCAATGGATACTATGGTGACAATGTTTAAATTTTCCTGTGCATGGAGTTTGTTGTGCACACATGTCATTGCATAGTTACGTTCTCAAAAGATATGAATGCCGATAGGACTAATTTTCTTCATTGTTCAAGATTTAACCACAAATGCAATGAATCAAGTTGTCTTTTCAAGTGTGCAAATTTGTTGCTGTACTCTTTTGCTTCTAGTGAAAACATTTCTGAGCCAAAGCCTACTGATATGTATAAAAGTACGAACTGAAATTTAACTAGAAAACTTTCTCTAAGCTTATATTTTTTTCATCCACTAAAATGCAGCTGGGCACTCTATAGTAAACAAACACAAACAGGAAACCCAACAAGGTTGCAAATGAAGCATGGAATTGTTTGATAGTGCCACAATTAACATTTTTCATCAATATTTATACGTGCATCTTTGTCTGTCCTTCTTTTCTGACCCACAGTTCAGCATCTTCTGTGAAGTACTTGTCTTTACCACATATCCAGATTTGGCTCATCCCCACTAGCTTTATCAGCCCTCATCCGCTGTGTTCAGCCATCACAGACTGCCTGCGCACCTCCTTTTCTTTACCAATGTGAGACTGCATCCCTTCATCATTCATATTTAAGGTCCTCTCTTCTCTTAGTCAAGCACCACTGAAGGAAAGACGAAGAACAAAGCAAATCCTCCCGTTTCCTACTTCGGCACGACTGCAGCCACTTGCATACCCCATTCCACTGTTACAATTTCCTGAGGAGAACAGCTGCGATGCAAATTTTGCTTTGTTCCCATTTTTAGGGATGGCTCATACTCAGGCTTATCTCTGTACAGGGTATCTGTAGGGCCTGCAAGCAGTACACAAGCCACTACTGGGCACATACAAAGTGAAGTTTTCAGGGGTAGCAACTTCAGTAGAAGTTTCGCAGACTAGCAGAATTTCACCCCTTCCTCCTAAACAAGACAGCTTGCTGATTTTCATGTCCATGCTGCAAAGCTGTATGCAGTTCTTTAAAATGGAACAATATTCTTGGTCTTTTTTAGATGAAAGCCAATGTGATTTCCTTAAACTAATTAGAAGAAACCTTTTGATCATTTTGCTGAAACTTTCCAAAAACCTAGCCTAAGGAAAAAAAATCAGCCTTCAAATTCTCCCAAACAATAACATTTTGGCAGTCTTGTAAACAGCTTATAAACAACTGAATCACTTTTCTAATAAAGCAGCCTTGTTTTGTCTTGCTTATAGGCAATCGCTATAATTTTAATTAGATATTTATGTGTATGATTTATCTATCACATATGCTGTATGTTTATGGTTTTTAAAACAAGACTAAGTGATCCTGTAATATACAAAGAACACCAGAGTTTTTCTTTGATCTTTCTTTGTAGTTGATTTCCTTTAAACACTGTATCATCTTAATAATTTTAGTCTTACCAATTATATAACACTTTAAATCTGCAAAACAACATACAGAAAATTGTAATGTTTTTTCTATATACTAAGAGCCAAGTCTGCAGTCATCTATTCTTTGATCAAGGACAATAAGAAGAAAAATATTTAAAAAGTTACTTGCAGTATCACCACTGAAGCTGTGAGCCAGATTCTGCCAAAAGTTCTGGGTGTGTTAACCAGCTCTGAAAACAGAACAGGTGTTCCTAGTCCCTTTAGAAGGATAGACTGCTTGAAGCTATCAAGCTATATGTTATTAAATGTAGAGGTGGGGGAAAAAAGGAACTTCAACTATTTTAATATTTGCAAACCTTACTACTACATGAATGAATGTGCGTTCATTTTCTATACCATATTCTAATGTATGAAAATATCTGAATAAAATAAAGATGATATCATCATATAGAAGAGGAGGCAATCTCTTAAGAAATTAGAAGTGCAAGTTTAATGACACGCAAAGACCACAGATTAAAATGACACAGGCAAAAAATACAAAATAGCTTTTTTAAATATAGTTGATTTACCCTTATGATGGGTTGATCCTGGCTGGAGGCCAGGCGCCCACCAAAGCTGCTCTATCACTCCCCTCCTCAACTGGACAGGGGAGAGAAAATTTAATGAAAGGCTTGTGGGTCGAGATAAGGACAGGGAAAGATCACTCACCAATTAGCATCACAGGCAAAACAGAGTCGACTTGGGGAAATTAGTTTCATTTATTAACAATCGAACCAGAATAGGGTAATGAGAAATAAAACCAAATATTAAAAACACCTTCCCCACACCCCTCCCTTCTTCCTGGGAATAAATCCACTCCCAATTTTCTCCCCCTCCTCCCCCTCCAGCGGCACAGGGGGATGGGGAATGGGGGTTGGTGTAGGTTCCTCACACCTTGTCTCTGCCGCTCCTTCCTCCTCACGGGCAGGACTCCTCACACTCTTCCCCTGCTCCAGTGTGGGGTCCCTCCCATGGGAGACAGTTCTCCACGAACTTCTCCAGCGTGAGTCCTTCCCACAGGCTGCAGTTCTTCACAAACTGCTCCAGTGTGGGTCCCTTCCCCAGGCTGCAGTCCTTCAGGCACAGCCTGCTCCAGCGTGGGTCCCCCTCGGGGTCACAAGTCCTGCCAGAAAACCTGCTCCAGTGTGGGCTCCTCTCTCCATGGAGCCACAGATCCTGCCAGGAGCCTGCTCCAGTGTGGGCTTCCCACGGGGTCACAGCCTCCTTTGGGCATCCCCCTGCTTCGGCGTGGGGTCCTCCCCGGGCTGCAGGTGGAGATCTGCTCCACCATGGTCCTCCCTGGGCTGCAGGGGGACAGCCTGCCTCACTGTGGTCTTCCTCATGGGCTGCAGGGGAATCTCTGCTCCGGCGCCTGGAGCACCTCCTGCCCTCCTTCTGCACTGACCTGGGGGTCTGCAGGGCTGTTCTCTCACATGTTCTCACTCCTCTTGCCAGCAGCCGTTTCCGTGTCCCAGCAACTTTTTTTCCTTCTTAAATATGTTTTCACAGAAGCGCTACCGCTATCACTGATGGGCTCGGTCTTGGCCAGCGGCGGGTCCATCTTAGAGCCGGCTGGTATTGGCTCTGTCGGACATGTGGGAAACTTCTAGAAGATTCTCACAGAAGCCACCCCTGTAGCCCCCCGCTACCAAAATCTTGCCATGCAAACCCAATACAACCCTATATTCTTTACTATCTAAGCAAGAGAAAATAAAAACACGCTTTACCAAATTATATTTGTTTTATGCTGTATATCTGCCATCATTTTTCCATTTCACATTTTGGTAAGGGATCTAGGCTAATTGAACAGGAAAATGTTTCTGTTCTCTGACTAAAGCTTTTAGTGCCTTCAATAAATAGTCACTCTCTTGGAAATATATTGATCTGTGTTGTGAAGCTCATTGTAGATCCTTTGCAAAAGTTCATGTCAAGTCATTTTCTATGTTTATTATTTACTTCTAATAACATTGACAAACCCATTAGGTGCTGTCAGTTGTACAGTTTTTCAGATGAGAAATCTTGGCCCTTTCTCGTTGTAGAAAAAGGTTACAAGACCCCTTTAATGAGATTCATTTGATTTCTAATTAGTAATAAATGCAAAACTCAAGTACATTTGACAAAAAAGAAATAAAGTCATTAACTCAGTCATCAGTATGTTAAAAAAAGCTAGCTGAAGACTTGAAAGATCAAACAATGTGGAAACAGAATGCAAGATAGACTTAAGTTTTTGGAAGAACTCCGTTAAAGAGAAACGATTTTAATACAACACTGAGTAAAATGGCAAGAAAAAAGAATAAATTCTTTCTAGTTATTGATCTTTAAGACTTGGTATTATATTCCAACAAAATGCAGGCCGATTTTACAAGGCATCCCAAGGTATCCCATTTAAAATTTCAATACTGGTTTTGAAATAATTTGTGAATTTAAGTGCTGATTTCTAGGAGAAAGAAACAGAGAATGTGCCCTCAGATAAAAAACATCAGTTACTGTCTCTTGGTTTTGCTAACTCAAAACCACTCATGCTTAGGCTTAGTTCTGAGGCTTTGATTCTATCTATTCTATTTTGGTTTTTCTCAAGCAGCAAATATTTTTGCTATGTCTGAGGGACTGAAGTTAAAAAAACATTCCTTTCCCACCTCATTTGTTTTAGAATGGAATCAGAAAACATTACTACATTTTGAAACTTTTCATAAGGACAAGAGTGAATCCCATAAAAATGGCTGAGCAGCTTTATTTACGGGATCAGTCCCACTGAAGGCAACAGCAAAAATCACCTGAATACTATGGTTCAATGCATAGCTGCAGTCACACCAATAAATAAGAACCAGAAACAAAGTAAATAAAGATATTTAGATGTGTACTTACCCTTTAAAAATAAACTTTGAAACAAATAAAGAGGTAGAATTATATTTAAAAGGCATGTTGATGCCCATGTTTCTTTTTGGGGAAGAGAAAATAATGAAAGAAAAAGATCAAATATGTCTTGGGTTTTGATTTAACAGTCACTCTGGGTCCAGGCTTTCTCATTTTACCAGGAAGACAGATTTTCAAGATTCTTTTGAATATATCCCCACGCTGATACCTGGTAGGTATCATTTTAAGCCCTGCATCACAGTACAGCATTAGTACAAACAGCTTCTAGAAAAGTAATTCTTGATCTACAGTATAAATATATTGAAAATGTACAATACAGGTGCAGTTTTCTGTTTGTGGGGTTTTTTTGTTTTGTTTTGTTTTGCTAGTGACATCAATAGGAGATAAAAATAAATAGATTTTTTTTTTGCTCTATATTCTCTAAGTTTTAAATTAGATGTTCAGAACAGAACCTGAAAATACAGTTTTATATATAAAACTACACTGAAAGGCATGTAATGTTGTCCTGCTACCTGTTTAATTTACTGGTAGTTAACATGCAGTAATTATTTGAGTTAATTTAAATTCTTATCTTAGTCATTTATTTTAAAATATGAGTATAAAAGCTCTTTTACTTGTGGCACCATACTACAATTCTCTCACAAATATACAGAAAGTTATGGAATACAAAAATTGTTATCTTATTACCTTACATATTCATACACGAAATAGTATCAAAGTAATAATACAGATCACTAAGGTCCACCGTGCACACACATGACTTCATCAACCCTTAGTGAACCATAAAGACCCAAGAATAACAATGCAAATCAGTCTTCCATGTACACAATACACAGTGAGACAGTAATATTACAGGAATAGTTTTGTCTGCATACAGAAATAGTTTCAGATAATGAAAGTGTCACTATATGATATTGCAGGGGACCCCTCTACACGCTCCACCAGGTGGAATTCAGAAGAACTTAACGATCCATTGTTACTCTCAGTAGATTTCAAAATGCAAATTGACTTATTATGTTTCTTCAAGGCTGCTGGAAAAAATATCATAATAGGTTTGCTGTCTCATGAGATGCTTATTTTTATACTCAACTGGAGGCAAAGCACATAGTCATGCATATAAGCAAATGTCTCTTAATCCTACAAAAGGCATAGCACCTTTATGCATTATGCTTCATAATTCTTATTTTACGATCATCTTGAGATTCACAAGAAATAACAAGAATATTTCAAGAAAATTTCACTGAAGTAAAAAAATAAATTAGGTTGGTTATCCATATCAGGAAAAATTTACCCCAGAAGAACTGTAGAATGTTTTATTGCAGCCAGTATAATGGGGCTTAAATGGTTCACATGGATTTGCCTTTTATTTTTAACCCCTAAGCAAAAATTCCATTTAAGAAACAGGTTATATTTGTCTAGAAAGCTGCCCAGGTCACTTAGAAAACCAGTGACATAGTAACTGCTTGCTGTGAAAAAAAAAAAGGATGATCAGACTTGCTGTCCTGAAGAACTGGGACAATTGTTATTTGATTGCGGGGGGATGGGGGTGGCACAGAGAAGGAATAACTTAAATGGATGCTGCAAAGTGTACTGCAGCCTCTGTCAGGTCATTTCCTTCTTTCTCATTGATGCCTAATCTTGTTTGCTTCTGATTATTCTGGTTTCAAAACAAAGTAGAATCAATTTCTGGCCTAAACTTCTTCCATAGGGTGCAGCTGGGAAATCTATCCCATTATCATTTATTTTGGTCTCTGCTGCTCAGAAGGTAGAGGGAAATACAGGAATGTGAAGTTGGAAGTTAAAAAGTGGTTTGAAGAAATAGGTACTGGGGCTTTGTTTGGTCTGTTTTCACGCTTGAGTCCTGCTCCAAAACTCCTTCATAAAATTTCTTTACAACTCTCAAAATAAAAAATATCATTCTAAATGGGCTCTTCTGCTAAGGGTGGCTTAAATCTCCCAAATAATGCTTAATTTTAGCTGTAAGAGAGGTCCCAAATGAAATCTTCTGTTTAGAAGATTATGCATATCCAGCAGAACAGTCATGTGCTTTGGCTGTAGAAAAAGTAGAAGGTCAGAGTTTGGATAAAAATAAACTACTGTGCAAATACCAAACATCACTACTTCTGTTTCTAGTACCACCCTAAAACAATCTTTGAGGTTGCAGCCCAATTTCTGGCTAACTACTGCTACTTTCAGTCCTTTGGTTCTGCATAATCGTGCCAATTGGGCTGACAGTGCAAAAAAATTTTTGAGGTAGAATGATACTGACATCCAGGGCAGATATAGGTCACAACATCTATTCTGTTTTTAACAGAAATGAAGAATAATGGATAAGGAAGAAATTCTCTCTTCCCACTTCACTCAACGTTGTTTCTCTCAGGGACTTCAAAGGTGGTTTGGGTATTTTTTCGATTTCTAGCTTCTAAAATTCCAAACACCAGATATATATTTCAGGGGTCACTTAAACTGGTAACAAAATAATGTAGTACATTTTGGAAAGTTCTACTAATGCTCAACTAACACCCGGGCAGGTATTTTGTCTAAAATTACCTATAAGGGCATTATCTAGTAGCTAAGAGTAAAGGAGTAATGCAGCTTCTAAACATCTCCATTCATAACCTTTTCTTGAAGCAGGCATGTTACCTAATAACTCTCTCATTACAGTGTGCATATGTATCTTTATATTTTATGTTAAAACATTATATATACACACACACACATATAAATATATGTTTGACAGGAGCTAACCATCAAGTTTTAGGGTGACTGAATCTGTAACCCATTTTTTTCATTGCTTTTGTTTTCCACATAATTCACACATAAAAGCAACTACATAAAGAGCTGCCACTAGTAAGAATGCATTCAGCTGTCATATGAATATTGCTTTGAGAATTCAGCAGCCAAATCTACGTCTTGTTTAATTCAGCTCTTTAGAAGACTTAAAGAACAGGAACAATCACAATGGTGGAAGTAGAAGAACAAGAAATGAAGCAACTTTCATCTTTTTGGCTCATTAACTCTGAAATGAGGAGGTATCATGATTGGTCATAAAGGTGCCTCAGAGAATCTAAAAGCTGCAAGGAAGCAACTATAATTAGTTTCCTTTTCGTTTCTTTCTTTTATTTTCTCTTTTGCTTCAGGGAAACATACCAGGAAGATTATATTTAAAACTGTAAATGCATCTAAATTACAAGTACAGCTTAGGAATATTTGTAATTTTTTCAATTATTTGAAACAAATGTAATTTTAACTAAAAGTGCTCTATTATCCTATATATATATATAAATATCACATTTTAAAGCACCTACTACCACATATAGGCAGGTCTGATAATAATTATATACATAATCAATATTGAACTGACAGCATCACTACGGTTACCAGCCAAGACTGACTCAACAAGGAATTAATCAGAATAGTCAACAATCCCATCTTCACACCACACTCAAGAAAATACCTTGGCCTTGAAATTTTCAAAGGATTTGGGGGCCCAGGGAAGAGCTAATTTCATGATCAAGGCTGCTCCTGGAAAATGTTTCATCCATTAAAATTGAGGACTCCAGACTGAGCTGCTCCACTATTGTTGCAGTTACAGCCACTTAGAATGTGCAAAAAAGGCAGATTCTTGAAAGGAGTAGTCCCAAATCAGCTAGAGATTTGAAGGTTAAAACTAATGACCACTCAGAAATTTTAGAAAAGGCAGATTCTCAAATCTTGGTATCCTTAAGTTCTGATACTTTCAATTTTGAAAAATGTGCACAAACTTAAACATTAAGCAAAACCATGATTTTTGATGTTTTACAAAGTGCATGGGGAAAATGTTGACTCAAACGAACCACATCTACTTCATATTAATTTTTAAAAAGCTGTTTTAACTCAAAGATGTTTGGCAAGAACATTTTAACTACCCTTTACACTAGTTTACATATTAATCAAAACCCCACATTGCAAACCCAAGTAATAAAATGTGCCCAGGAATCCTTAGGTACCTCAGTCACCTAGCCAGTATGAATGCCTTAATCTTCTCCAGTCGCTAATTAAGGCAACCAATGACTAACACAGGAATGAAATAAAAAACCAAATATCATTGGAATAGCCAGACTCCCAACTCCCCAGTAAAATCTCCAACAGCTTCATGTATGTATTCCAAAGCAGGAGAGACCAAGAAAGCCCTGTAAAAATGAAAGGAAGGAATGACCCTAGGAGAAATACTTTTTTGCATGGGAAAACTCAGGAAGAAAGCTTTCAGAGGTATCTATCTGGTTCAAGGGAAGTACAAGAATGTTGACCAGGTTCAATGTCTAAAGTGAGACACTCTAGCTGCAACTGAGACAGCTGGAAAAAAACGCACCTACCCCTTTAGGACTAGACAAACTGTGATTATAAAATTTATCCTTACTCTATTGGGTTTGCTTGGCAAGGTTTTGGTAGCAGGGGGGGCTACAGGGGTGGCTTCTGTGAGAAGCTGCCAGAAGCTTCCCCTGTGTCCCACAGAGCCAATACCAGCTGGTTCCAAGACGGACCCACCACTGGCCAAGGTTGAGCCCATCAGTATTGGTGGTAGCGCTTCTGAGATAACATATTTAAGAAGGGGGGGGGGGGGAAGCTGCACAACAAAAAAAACCCTGCAGTCGGAAGGGAGGAATGAGCCTCTGTGAGAGACGCAGCCCTGCAGACCCCCAGGTCAGTGCAGAAGGAGGGGAGGAGGTGCTCCAGGCGTCGGAGCAGAGATTCCCCTGCAGCCCGTGGGGAAGACCATGGTGAGGCAGGCTGTCCCCCTGCAGCCCACGGAGGACTGTGGTGGTGCAGATATTCACGCTGCAGCCCATGGAGGAGCCCACGCTGCAGCAGGTGGATATGACCCGAAGGAAGCTGCAGCCTGTGAAGAGCCCATGCCAGAGCAGGGTCCAGGCAGGACCTGTGGCCCATGGGGGTCCCACGCTGGAGCAGTCTGTTCCTGAAGGACTGCACCCAGCGGAAGGGACCCACACTGGAACAGTTCGTGAAGAACTGCAGCCTGTGGGAAGGACTCACATACGAGATGTTTGTCTCCCGTGGGAGGGACCCCACACTGGAGCAGGGGAAGAGTGAGGAGTCCTCCCCCCGAGGAGGAAGGAGCGGCAGAGACAAGGTGTGATGAACTGACTGCAACCACCATTCCCCGTCCCCCTGTGCTGCTGGAGGGGAGGAGGTAGAGAAAATCAGGAGTAAAGTTAAGCCCAGGAACAAGGGAGGGGTGGGGGAAATGTGTTTTAAGATTTGGCTCTTATTTTCTCATTATCCTACTCTGATTTGATCAGTAATAAATGAAACTAACTTCCCCAAGTTGAGTCTGTTTTGCCCGTGACAGTAATTGGCGAGTGATCTCTCCCTGTCCTCATCTCGACCCAGGAGCCTTTCATTATGTTTTCTCTCCCCTGTCCAGCTGAGAAGGGGGGGTGATAGAGTGGCTTTGGTGGGTGCCTGGCATCCAGCCAGGGTCAACCCACCACACTTGATTTTCCAAGAAGCCTCTTAAAAGATTGATTCCGTAGTTTTCTCTAAGATATTTAATCTAACTGGAGCTGGCAAAGCACTGTTTCATGGTTTGACTCAGTCTGGGAGATTTTCTTATGAGAGAATAATAGACTGTTATGTTCATTCCTGTGGTTTCACATGCTGTCTTAGAATATTTAGTATTCTTATGAAAGCTGCAGCACATGGAATAAAAAGAATGTGTAAGATTTCATTTAAAAGGAGAACTAATGTTTCAAGGTGTTCTGGATTTCTGGATGAAGGGGAAAGAAATTAGTTAACAAAGCCTATTCAGAAACAAACTTAACATAGTGTACATCAGGCCTAAATGCCAGATACTTTCTTAGTAAAGTGATGGAGGATTTTTTGTTTTATTGGGGTCTTTTCAGTGTTTTTTTAATTGGTCATCTCTAGAACCAACACAGAAGCAGAGAAATCAGAGGATAAAGAAGCAAAAACCCCAGCGTATACCTATGTGCACTAGGAAAGATGCTACTTAAAGCACAGTCACATTTGTCTTTAAATGATGTACTGGTTTTATACATCATGATCACAATTCAGAAATACTTATATGAGTCCTGGGACTGTATGAATGCTTCTGCATGCCCGCCACTTGAAAAATCAAGCATTTAAACCCTGTCCAACCTTTCTAAAATTCAGTAGAATATATTTCAAATTATTGAAAACAATAAAAAGCAAAAGTTGTAAGTAGACTTCTATTTAACATGAAAAGGGTTTTTTTCTGCATGCATTGCCATATACAGATGCAATTTCTCTTCATTCCTGTGAAAAGTATTTGAACGTGAAACTTAGTATTTCTATGAAAATAACTGGATACACAAACCCCATCTTAACAGAGTCAAGAATCACTAAACTTGGGGCAGAACAGCTTAAGTCACTGCGTTGTGTCTGTTAAAAATCATGCAGGCTGCAGTGTGCCTGAGGACCCCCCCAGTATCTCACTATGTAAATGAATTGAATAACTGCTGACAGCTTTAACTCAAAGTATTCTTGCTGTTGTTGCTTTGTCTGGATATGAATATTATTTGAAAGTAGCACAGGTGATTATGTGACAGAAGTAACAGAAGAAATACACATTCATGTGCTTCATTTAGAAGAAAAAAGGCTTAAATACATGTTTTAGTGACTTCTGGAGAAGGAGAGAACAGGTAGCCAATAAGTATCTTTATTTCTGTCTTCAGAAAAGACCCTCACCCTCCCAGTCCCTTTATATCTTCAGTCTTGGCTTATGCTGCTTGTTCCTAAACCAAGCACTACCTACTTTCACATCAGAAAACAACTAAACATTTGAACTGAAGTCTTGTACGACAAATAATTAAAAGCTGACATCCTCCTTCTTAGCTTTAAAATTCCCAAGCTGCCCCAAAACATTACTTCTCCTAATGCTGGGAGCTGCCGCAGCGCTGGGGCAGTAGCGTTATCACGGTGCCGTATCTCACCAGGCCCAAACGCAACGGACTGGCCACCTCAGAGTGTGACGGGAGCAGCTGGCACCTGGGGACGGGAGGGCTGAGCTCTTCCACAGAGCAGTTTCGACTAAAGAAGCCGTACAATTCCCTCCCCTGATAGATGGGGACTTGCAGTCCCTAACCCTGATTGAAGATTTAACATAGATTTCGTACTGGAATAATAAACCTCAACAGTAGGTAGTTTTCTCATTATGACTCATTTTCTGGGTGGACTGCTCATCTGGTTTTGGGGAACTGGGATGGTCTTTCTGTTCTGTGTTACCAAGCAGCAAGCTGTATGCGCCATGGTCTCTGACAGCTACATATACACGCTACTGCGTAACAGAGGAATGATGACAGCCCTCTATCAGAATGTTTGAGGGGAGAGAAAGAAGAAGAATACGCATTAAATCATCACCTAGTAAACTGCTTGTCTAATTAGGAGTCTTAATAGTTACTTTTAAATTATTTTTGCTACTAATAAGGAAAATTTAAGGAAATGCTACAGAAAGATACAATTAATATTATAGCTGTTTGACTTAATTTCCAAATACAGAATCATCAGTATAATTCAAAGTAGCTAAGAAATGTAATTGGAATCTTATACTCCGCCACGGGAACCTTCATCTTGTGTCCAACTTACCTTAAAGGTAAAAATCCTTTCTTTTTCTGAAGTGCTATGTGTTTCTGTTTCCAGCCTTAAAAATCAATTATAGCTGGCAGTGAGTAATTAAACCAACTAATGAGATGTTATTTTAAATTACAATTCTACTTTCTTTGAACTATTTTTGCACTAAACCTTAACTACCATATCTGCATTATTCTGATCCCTTTATAACATCACAAGCTTGTTTTTCTGTGGATTGCTTTCAGTTAAATATCACCTGCAGTCATACTAAGAAATAATTATTTTTAATTGCAGGTTTCCAAAAACCAAACCAGGCCAAAACAAATAAAATGTAGGTCCATTCCATAAAATGAAAGTTATCTAGTGCTACTGCACCACTAAAATACAGCTAGCTATCATGTGCAGATTCCTGTCAAGTAAGAAATGGCCTACTGCAGTTAAGTTTAGCAGTCAGGTTAATTGCATTTCTTTCATCTAAGTACACCACTGAGTGTGCTGTAAAGTCATTTAAATGGGTTGCTGACCCATTTCTGTATTTTCCTTTTCAGATGTTGGTAATAAAATGATATTTTCTGAAGTACATGCACCAGCAGGGTTAGATTTTCTGTTGCGTGGTTTGCTATATTGTTTTCAAAACATCTAGAACTTTTTATGTTGAACCAAGTAACAAAGACGATTTATGCAAAGTGAGAAGGTGAACAATAAATATGTCACACGCTTTCTAGGCAATTACATTTCTGCTGGCTTATGAGTTAATAATATGAATAAATGGTTCCTTTAACATCCAGCTCTCCTTCCTATCTATCCCTTGCATCTTGTGATGCTTTCTGCAAATTCAATGTATGTTAAGAGAAATTGCTGAAAGCATCCTACCCTATTCAGCAATACGGCATGAATAGCCACTCTCCTGCCATCACCACCATTGAGAATCTAATGTTGGACGGTCCTGAGCAAAGCATTTACACAGAGACTTTTATGCCTACGGCTATGCAGTTTGCCCTCTGATCTCACCTTAACCTCCATCATGTCGTACTACAGTCCCCTACTCTGAACTGGTAGGAGACAGCTGAATTCCACAGCACACGCAATAGTGTTTCTGAGCAGCGTTCCCTCCTTTTCATTTTCCTTTTCATTCAGCAGAGCCTTAGGAGCCCATTCTCCCACTCTGGACTACAACCGGCCCCTATTCTTTCACGTAGAGATGTTCTTTCTCTGATTTGAAAGCAGAGGCCTCAGGGACCCCCAAAAGCTTGTACAGCATTTCCAGTTCCAACTGACAAGTCCAGCTCTCTTTTCTTTCTAGCCTGCATCTTTCTCTGCAAACTTCAAAGCCACTTACTCTGTCGATTTCTGCCAACACAGATATAAAGGGCCACGAAGGCACAGGAATTAGAGAGGAGAGGGCTCATGTCTGCTTGGCATGAGCATCTGTACCTCTGTGGCTGACCTCAAAAGACTCCAAAACAGAGCGTTCCCTTCAGTCGCCCCGACTTTCTTTGCCGAACCTAACCCCTACACTGTCCGCTGTGTCCTCTTACTGCCGCATCCATCCAACAGGGCCAGAACAAGGAAGACTCTTCGCAGCATCTTCTCCTGGCCTCTGCTGGGGGGGAGCTCAGCAAGCACAGCCTCCCTCTGCGTTTGCCTGGCCTCGCGCCGAGAACAGAAACCCACAGGGGATTTCCTCAAGGTGCTCGTCTGCCCCACGGGAATCTACTGAAACATAGGTTTTCCATCAATGCAGCAACAGTTGTCTATGGAGAAAGCAAAGAATGGGAAGAGAAGGGTGACAGTCTTATCTAGAGAAAGGAAGAACAGCTTTCTGGGAAGGAAGAGGTGGCTTTGAGGGTCAGGAGCAATTCCTGTTTTCTGAGGGGGGATTTAGATGTCCAAAAAGGAACATTAAAGGCAGTAATGATCAGATGTGAATTAATGCAAATAGAAGCATGTTCATGAAATGGACTCCTAAAGAAAATCTGCATTTTTAATGCATTTTTAAATCTGTAGCAGTTTTGTGCTCCTGGGTGAAAACACACTGTGCTTGCATGGGCATGAACATGTTGACAAGAAACTTGGGCAAGGGGGGCAAAGTCAGAGAACATTTGTCATTATTTAATGAAATCATTCATAAGTCATCCCATCGCCAAATGGGATGTCTCCCCCTTTCTCTGGGCTTCCAGCCTGTAAATATGCAATAAATGGCTTAAAAGCCAGAAACAGGTTAGGACACATCTATGTTGATGGCCACAGTCTGAAAGTCACTTTGCTTATCTGAATTGGACTGAATCTGCTCTGTTTCACAAGATTTAAAGGCACGCTACATCCAAGCTAATAGCCCCTGCCTCTCTCCAGTTTTCCAGTGCAAATCTGGGTTGTCAAGAAAAGTCTCAAGATCTGTCCTGTGACTTCTATCTTTCTGAGTAAAACAGAATGAAAGCTTGGCTGATATATGCAGAAATCCTAAGGTACTCAGGATTAAATGCAGTTAGACCTTGAATTGTATACAGTGCTATTCCAAATGTACCAGATTTCATAGATACTTGTGTAATATTAATGCAAAATCACAGCAGCAATGTAAACCTTTTCACTGCTTTTTCTTTTTAAATCATTTACGAATAAACCACCACCAAAATCACACCTAACCTTTACTTTTCACAGATCACAGTCACAGTCCACTGAGTTCTTGCCACTCTTAATGAACTCTGTTATTGCTTAAGAGGTCTTTAATACCTACCAATATCTAGGTCTGACTGACACTTGGTACAAGGTCATCAGCCTTATGCCTACCCCAGGTGGAATTCAGTTAACACAGGCTAAGGTTTAGGTATCTTTTCAAGCATCAGAAGCTGAATCCAAAATACTGCAGAGGAAATGATTGAATATGCCCCTAGAATATAAATAAGAAGGTGCAATAACTGCCTTCCCTTGGTTTGCAGAGCCCATCTTTCCAAAAACATTTATTTCTCCTCCAAGTAAGCTTTCTACCATAACACCACTGTTGGAGCTTTCTGAAAAAACAGGCTATACATAACAAACAGGGTAAATGTCATCCTTCATCAAAACTAAAGGCTAGTTCAAATACCATTCTACAGTAGAAATACAGACATATTAACCTGTTCTCAAGTTGTCTCAAGTTTTCCTCAAAAATACTAATTTCAAATTATAATCATATTTTACAAAATTTTCACTGACATCATCTCTTTTCTCTCTTCAGTATCTCCTCACCAGAAATCAAGGCTAATTAATTCCATGCAGAGTATCCAAAAACATTAACTTATATTCAACTCGGAAGTCATTATGTCTTTCTGAAATCTCAGTAAATATGACTTGGTGCTCTCTGGTGCTAAAATCAGCAGAAATTAATAAGAATTACTACTTGTACTTTGAATGTACAAATCTAAGTATAAAGAAACCCAAAAAACAGAGGGGAAACTATGCTAATGTCCATTTGTCTAGTATTTCCTAATTAAATACTTTACTTTTGCATTATTAGCTGCCTCGCTAATGGAAGGACAGCAGGTAACAAGCACTTTTAAAAACAACTTAAGCTTTTTAATCATGCCACTGTCTTAGTTGGCTTTGATACAAGCTTTGCTGTAATTTTTATATTTAGTTTTAGACCACATCTTAACAACCACATTAAAGTTATATTTATTCTGATAAAATGAAACATTTTAGAGGTAAGAAGCTCCATCTGCTGGATATTCAGTTATATATTCTAACTTTTTCTGTGATTTTTATGATCTTATTACTTAAATCTTTATTAACTCTCTCTGTCTAATGGAAATCTCATTATTTTACATTATTAAAAGTAAATAATTTGCCAATAATATTATTTACCCAACACAGTACAGCAGAATATATTGACAGAATTTACTGATAGAAAACATAATATGGAACATCTGGGTTACTGTCTCACTTACTTTACTTTCCACTTGACTTTGATTTCCAGGCAACTTTCTTTCACAGAAACAGCTTAATAAAATCCTGAAATTCTTTTGGACCACAAGCTAAGTTAATGCTTAAAAGTGTGATTGCAAGTCCTGATATGCAACCCTAGCTTCTATATCAGATCCAACTGAAAAAAAACCATAAAGAACATTCATATAGGTTTTGCACAACAAGGCCCATTTTTCAACATCATGAGCATGACACACAGTCTAGATGTTTCCCCTTTCATGATTAAGTATGTTCCAACCATTTTTCACAAAGAAAGTTATTTTATTTAATTGAAGGTTGTTATCAATCTTCTCAGCTGGAGTTGTGTTATGAACAGCAGCTGCCAGGGACTGGAAGAACAGTGCAAGCGCCAGTGCCAAATGATGACAGCTTTGACAGAGAATACAGGCAATATTGTTGCTCTCTGCTCTACCTCACTTTTCTTTTATCCATGCTGCAGTATCTCAAGTACAAATATTCAGATCACTGCAAAATGTACTTACAAATCATGCCCTACATCATCTATCAAAGAGAGGATCACCATCAGAAACATTTTTTAAATTAAAATTGAAGCTTAAAGGAAAGCAAATGTTTGCAGAGATTTACCTAAGTCTGACAGATGTGATTTATGTTTCTAAAAGTTTAACTCAGCTCCACTTAGCATTTCAGGTAGTTGATAAATTAACTAATATTGTCTCTGCACCTTGTCTTCCTTTGTTATATGTTTTTATGTTTTGGGTTTCTTTTTGTTATGATAAGAAATAGAAATCATAGTCTTTGAAAATGTTAATGTGCTATTGAGCTGTACATTATTCTAATGCTGACTGCCAAGATCAAGCAGCAACGCTGCCTTTCATCCTACACCTGGCACCATTTTATATGCATGTTTGCAAAGAAACATTTACAGGGTGTTTTAGGAACAATCGGCATCTTTAATTCATTGAGTTTACAGTATTTTTTTAATGAAGGACAGATGTATGGTTTTCTGGACTTGCCAACACAGAAACCTTTAATTGGAAAAATCAGTAAAATATTTCACACTGGATCCAGATATAAAACTATCCCTCTTTTCCACAGGGAAATGAAAATATCTTCACTAAAAAACAAAAGGAGGGAGGGGGGCCAGCAGATTTCTCTTTGCAGTTTCCACAGTCCCATGGCAAGGGATTTGCAAAACTTAGAGTGGAAGCACTTCATTATCTTCACTGTTCTTTCTTTTTGAGTGCACTTCATCAAACACCCTGGATGAGCTTAGCAGAGAGATAAGGCATTGGCACACTTTGCTGGCTCTGTCTGTTGGCTGAACTGTACACACAATGGTCTTAAACTCAAGAAAGTGTTACTGAGTGGGGGGATGCACATTTGTTTCTTTGTCCTCTACGTGTATTTCCTTGCTGAAAAAGACAAGAGAGAAAGAAAGCCACCCCCCTCCACACACATGCACTACTACATAGCCCCCAAATCCTGTGAGAGACGAGGTAATTTTCCCAAAACAATGTTTATAGATGACTGCTACAATTTATAGAGCTTTTGCTGGGAAGAAGGCATGATTCCTATCCATTAGCACTTTTAAATAAGTCTTCTAAGAAAGATCTGGCATATGTTGATAAACTTTATTGTCCATGAATTGTCTCTTACATTTCTAAATCTCCACGCCTATATGTAGCAGACAAAAGAAATGCAGAACTTGTCTGTATTCCAGTAAATATTATTATTATCATGGGTCTATATCCTCCAACCCAGACTCCTTTGAAGCTCTTATTAAACTATATGTGCATTTTGCCTGAACACAAAATTGCACAGATCAGTCATTTGGACAACACATGGTGATTTGCAAGCAACATATCAGCCAAAGCACAATCTTCCTTTTTTAGAATACTTTTTCTCAGTTCATCACAACACAGCCATTCAAACATTCAGACACAACTCATAAGTACTTGTTTTAACTAGAATTCTTTCTGAAACAGAAGTTATAAGAGTTCCCTAAATACAGCGGTAATTCATATAAATACATAATATGTAAGAGAAAAATTGTATCAGCTAGAATGTAAAGCATGGAAATATGAAGGGGAAGACAGAGCAATTACTGGAACAGGGGCAGATTGAGAGAGAAGAAAGGGTAACAAGGAGATAATCAGAATGCAATAAAAAATTTGCAAGTAAAAAGAAGATTGGTATCTGAACATACCTTACTTTTTTGGAAATCCTAAAAAAAAAAATCTTTTCAAGTAGGTAAAATTAATAAGGGAGAAATAGTAATTTTTTGCCCTTTCCTCTTCTTTTTAGCCAGTTGGGAACAAATACCCGGAAAAAAGGAGAGAGAAACCCAGAGTATTGTAAACAGAGAAGAACCTGAAAAGACCAGGAAAGACAATTCAGCCAAAACCAGAGATGGACAAGCAACAGTTATCAGGAGAAGGACTGAAATTGTAACTGCATATAATGGAAAAACTTTGAAACATTTCAGGGCTAGTTTAGCAAAGTCTGAGCAGCTTCCTTTTTGGTGATTTAACAAAATCTCTTTGGACTGTACTACGAGCCTCTCTCGTGTTCCATCTTCTGTATGGTAAGATCTACAGTAGGTAACTGTCTTGTATTCTTGTCCAAATTATAATCTAAATTGGTTTTTAAAAAGTTGTTAAAATCTGTGCAGCTGTTGATGACATCTGCACACACTGCAAGAAGATCAGAGAAGTTCTTCCTAAAACAGCAACAATAGTAACTTGAAAGTACTAGTGAAATCAAATTTTAGTGAGGTCACGTGCAAAGTCTGAACCCCACACAACTAGATCTAAAATATGAAATGCCTCTAACTGAGGTAAAGACAAGATAATTATGAGTGTACTTTTAAAACTGTAAGTTTCACTTTTTTGATTGTACATATCAACCTAGATATTAAAAATATCTAGTGCTTATCTAATGGAATACCTCTTCAGAGTATCAGAGAATATGCTGAAGAGAGAGACCCTGAAGAGAGACCCTCCTTCTGTTTGGAGGCGTGTAAAAGCAGTAGTCACTTACAAAATCTTGGTCGTATATCACTCAAACTAACACTCAAATCAAATGTCACATTTCTAATTAGTAGCTTACACAAGTTCAACATGTTATACTATTGCCAAGATAATCAATGTTCTTTCAGCAGCAGTAGAACTCTTCCCTTAATATTTTTTTCTCTGATAGAAAGCACAGATTATGTACAATTAAAATCTTTTGATGCAAATCTTGCTTTTAATGATGTTTGTCAACTTCCAGTTGAGAAAATTGGTCATTTTTGCCTTGGCTCAACATCAAATCCATTTTGCATTAGTGCCATTTTAAAGGCAATTTTTTTCTTTTGTGGCCCACTGCTTTATTGGGACTGTAGTATCTGCAGACTTGCTCCAGTGCTTCTAGCATTCTGGGATCTCTCACAGGACTACTGGTCCCTTATTTAAAAAAAGAGACAATTACAATTGTACAACTTAATGTGTCGTAAAATCAAACAAATGCACACAATTTCTTGGATATTTCTAATCCTTCAGAAGCATTTTGTTGGTGCTGGCTTTTTTGGGTTGGTTGATGGGGTTTTGGGGGTTGTTTTTTTCTGCCTGGATTGAAGAAAAAGCTTTAAATTAAAATATTGGCAATCTACCCTAGAAAGAAGCTGTAAGTTGTGCTCAGTTCTAAGTTTACACCAGACTCTGAACACATCTTTACTCATGCTTAAGTGGCTTAAGCATTTACTGTGCCAGCAGTTCAATTGAAATCAATCCTATTGCATTCACCCCTATAAAGTTAATGAGAAGTTGAAATAAATTAATTGGCAGTTCAGATGAGAGTCTGGAAGGGTGTCACATAAGATGTTAAGCAATGAACAGACAAGTGCATTGGGCAGTATTTTTTGACACTTTGTTTCAGCTGAGGAAGAGCTTGGGATTTAAATTCAAAAAGTTATCTTGATACTGAAGTAGGGATATATAGAGAAAAAGGCCTCCTGACCAACACAATAAACCCAACAACAGGCCTTCTCAGGTCAAAGTCACAGCTGTGCCTTCAGATTTTTTATGAGACTACTTACAAGTTATTTAAGGCATGCATTCACGGGAATTGTATCATTAAAATGGATGTTAGGTGAATGCGAAAGGTAGTGTGGACCTTATGCTTTAGGAATAAGAGTGGCTTATTTGGGTTTAGGTAAATCTTTTCCCAAATGATTTCCACTAAGCTGAAATAAGCAAGTTGTTTTATTATGACTGTTCACAGAGATTTTATACTGGTTATTGGTTAAGCTATCTCAGTTGAAATTTGTACCTTAAATCATAGTGGCAAAACTCTGTCAGGAATAAAAAAAAAACTAAACCAAACCTGACAGACCTAAACCTCTCTGTGCTACAGTTTTCCATCTGTGAGATTTGATGAATTAATTCTTGGTTTCTTCTAGCCTTTGTCAGTCTTACATGTTGAGACTGCAGGCTCCTAAGGGGAAAAGCCATTCTGTGTATGGTAGTACCGTGCTCAGCACAGTAAGGCGCTAATTTCAGAAAGGGCTTCTAGGTGCTACTGTAATACAAATTAGTATTACTAATATGTACTTGTTGCAGTATAACCACCTACATAAGCAGTGAAGTGCCTTAATTTTCTTACCTGCTTTCAACATGTCTCTGAAAATGAGATGGAGTCATATAATTCTAAAGAACATGTTAAT
The DNA here is from genome assembly GCF_964188355.1 of Buteo buteo. Taxonomy (NCBI): domain Eukaryota; kingdom Metazoa; phylum Chordata; class Aves; order Accipitriformes; family Accipitridae; genus Buteo; species Buteo buteo. Next base: position 18,558,536 of record NC_134190.1, on the reverse strand, counting down.
ACTCATGATAAGCAAAGAAGAAAATTCTAGAGGGATTAGATCTTCTTCCTTTTTACAGAATGAGCGTGATAAAAGATGCTGTTTCTACAGGAACAGGGAGGTAGACTAATGCTGAAAATCCTCAAATCCTTTTGAATCCCGAGTTAATTAAAATGCTTAATGAAACTTCCTTGATCACGCTAGCAAAGCTTCAGCTAAACTAATAAGAAAATGTATCAGTTACTCGTAGTTACAGCACGTGCTTTTAGATTTCCACTGGAAAACATAATCCTAATTCTGAGGCTTACCTGCACCAAACTAGAGGAGCATTTTGCAGTTTTCTATGTAAGTCTTGTCTTTTAAAACAGAAGTCTCTCTCTCCCTAATACTAATGCAGCTGATCTTATACCAGACAATTCCTTTTAGATTTTTGTATTCTCATTATTTCACATTTTTACAAGTTTAATTAAAGACAGAGAGAAAGAGATGGTTTTTTAGATCTATTTTTAAAAACTCTGCTTACTAGTCATATCCTAAATATGTTATTTAAAAATTCTACAGTCTGAAATTATTCCAGTCATGACTGGTTCATTGATGTGGTTAGTGTTCAAAAATAAACAAAAAAAAGTCTTTAGGATTTTTAGTGAGAAGATTGTGATCCCGTTCTAAGATCTAGCTACAGAAATATGATTCCAGCTTCAGATGCAACTACAAAATACCTTGGGCTTCCTTTTGTATAGATGTGTACAACACATCGTTGTGTGAAATGATGCTTGTGATAACCTTCACATGACTTGTTTGTAACTAAACATGGCTTCTCAAAGATTGAAACTGATTTCTAGGGAAGTTCTATTTGTTTAATTCCAATGGAGATTTTATTTAATTTTTAAATTTTCGATATTAACTTTCAAAGTCTGCTTCAAAATGCTCACATTCCAAAATAATTTCCAGAATTTGTATTGATATTTTTCTAAAATGTTTCAACTTTTAGAAATCTAATTACTGCTAAGGTTTTTTTAGTATTTCAACATGAATACCATTCTTTGATGAACCTCTGATCCACTCCAAGTATTTGTGTTAGTGTCATGAAATAACATGCTTGACAAGCTTAAGCAAAGACTTCCTATAATCCACTCAAAATCATGCCTGCAACCCTGACTAAACTGGTATTTTAAATATGTGGCAAAAAAAAATTTGAGAATTTGGGTGAAACATACTGCATTTAGGTACCATGTTATGTAAGCTGCTAACCTGAAGATATATACTACACTTCTTATTTATACTCTGTACAATCAATAAAAAAAAGTCTTTCTGGGTATTACTTGTCAGATTCACACATTACCCCCAGAATGACCTTCATTAATATCTACCATGTCAGAAGGGGAAAAATCTTTCAGTTTTTGCACTATGTTTATAGTATAATACCTCAATCTGCTTCATGGACACAAAGTGACAGAGTGGCTGTATTCATTATGCCTGTTTGACAGGATGACAGAATCCAAGCAAATTTCTATTTTGTGACTTAACTGTGATGAAATAAATTTATTTTTTTCACAGAGTTCATTGGGCAGCTGATTACATTTATTTCAGCAACAGATTGTTCCACATAGATGGAAATGTGCTTTGACCACAAAATGAAGGATGAGGTCTGTCAGAAGACACTTCAGCCAGGAAAAGTGATGGGCTCTCATTTGTCACTGTTTAGATGGCTGATTTTCAAAACCAGGACATGTTATGATAGTTTTGGAAATCATCATCTGGATGTGCTGTTGACCTTGGCTAGCAAAGACTCACTGACAACTCATCACATGTAGGAGAGCAAGGCTGGCCAGGACCCAGGGGAGATACAATCAACCACACATAGCCCAAGACTATGATCTGGGAAGATGGAGTTGGATGAGATATACTCAGAATAAGCCAATTACCAGCTTTTTTCTATGGCCTATGTGAACTACTGATACATATTTGACTATTAACTAACTATCCCCTTCACAGTTACAGGCTTTCCCTCCTTCATCACAGTCCTACAAACAAAAAGTTGCAGAGACTTTTTTTGTGGAGCTGGCAAATAATTATCTGTATAGAGTAAAAACCTTTCAAATTTGATCCCTATATCAATCTCCCTGTAAAAGTATGAACCTCAGTCAACTATTAACTATCCCACAGGGCTGGGAGGGTTTGTGAAGCTCATACTGAACTCTGTATTATTGCACTTAAATTGCTTACTGGTAGCCTGAAATAAGCTTGTATATCCTACCTGGGCTGTGATTAATGATGATTTCCGAAGAAGAGAAAGAACCCAAAGTCAGCATTAAGGATGGAGATAGAAGGCTAATGCTGTGTTACTAACAGAGAAAGCAAACATCATCAAGCACCTTGAAGAAAGACCTTCTATCACACAGCATTAGAGATGTTTTTCAGTAATTTAAGACTTTTATTTTTTTAATTTTAGATTTTTAATTTCAATAATTCACTGTACTTAACTCCTCACAGCAAATTTCATGTACTTCTAATAGTTCCCTGTGTGCTTGGTATCAGCTGAACTAGATTACAAAAATACGTTGATTACTGAATTTTCCTCAAGTACTGCCAGTCAGGTAACATTTGTTAACTCTGGTACTAGAATCCAGCAAAATATAGAAGCATTTAACATATTTCCATGCAGTGATACTATTTGGGCAGAAGGCTGCAGTAGAAGATCAGGTTGAAATGCCCCAGGAGATATGTAGGTTTTGTTTGTGGATTTTTTTTTCCTTACTTCATCTTTGCCAGTTAGATTAACAATTACCAAAAATATTTCCAAATTTCAACAAGCTTTGCTAGCATAGAAGCTGTTCTCACAGACTCCCATCATTAATTGCAGCTAGGCTGATGATCTGCATCATAAAGAGCTTTTATCAAGATGCAGGATAAAGAAAAACATTTCCATTCATTAGATATTCTGTCTGACTTGCTGCTTGGCAAAAATTAGTCATGCATACTGACTATATTGAACAATATTCATACATGTAAAATGTGTAGAATAAAAGTATAGCATAACCTTAAAATAAAAACTCATTACAGTTAATTATTAGCATACTATAAGTTTAGGCCATAACAGAATTTACCAAGTTATGTGCATGTATAAATGAATGAGAACTAATATTGCATAGAACATTGGCATTTTTGTTTTAAGATTGTCCTGGTTTCGGCTGGGATAGAGTTAATCTTCTTTCTAGTTGCTGGTATAGTGCTATGGCTTGGATTCAGTATGAGAAGAATGTTGGATTCAGAAGAATGTTGATAACACACTGATGTTTTCAGTTGTTGCTAAGTAGTGTTTGTACTAAGTCAAGGATTTTTCAGCTTCTCATGCCCCGCCAGCAAGAAGACTGGAGGGGCACAAGAACTTGCCACAGAACACAGCCAGGGCAGCTGACCCAAACTGGCCAAAGGGGTATTCCAGACCATGTGACATCATGCCCAGTATATAAACTGGGGGGAGTTGGCTGGGAGGGACAGATTGCTGCTCAGGAACTAACTGGGCGTTGGTCGGTGAGTGGTGAGCAATTGCGTTGTGCATCACTTGTTTTGTATATTCCAATCCTTTTATTATAATTGTCATTTTATTGTTGTTATTATTATCAGGTTCTTCCTTTTTGTTCTATTAAACTGTTCTTATCTCAACCCACGAGTTTTACCTTTTTCCTTCCGATTCTCTCCCCTATCCCACTGGGTGGGGGGAGTGAGTGAGTGGCTGCGTGGTGCTTAATTGCAGGCTGGGGTTACACCATGACAAAGATCAATTAGCCAATTTCTTCATAGTTTGGTAACAATTATCTCAGAATAATGAGGTGCAGAACATGGTTAACTTTTACTAAAAGTCTTTGCAAAAAATTATTTAGAAAAATAGTTATAGTAGGTGACATTTTGGTAATAATCTAGTGTTTGAGAAAGTGAGCATTTTCCCAAAATAGCATCCAGATGATGTTTATTGTGTTTCCACTCTTCATTTGATACGACGCACACAATTGGCACAGACCAGAACAGTTGCACTTCATTTGTATCTGTGTGGAAGTGCAACTCCTACTGCAAGAAAAATTTAAAGCTCTCTTTCATAGCAATGATATTGAACTAATTGCAACATTACTGCTAATAATACCAACCCTTTCTTCTTCAGTTTCACCTTTCATCAGATTATCTCAAAGAGATTCTAAACCACTAACTGTGGGGGACAGTCATTTTTATGCACTTTATATAGGAAACGATGCAGATGAGGAGGAAAAACAAAGGCTTTAATGGGCACACAGGGGGTAAGTAGCAGGAACAGTTGTATTAATTGCAATAAGCTGCTCTGTTCCCTGGAAATTTCCTCAGTGCCAGGTGCTATACAGACATAAAGGCATAATCTTTTTTTTCATTCCTTACCCTTGTGACTAAAAAAGTAAATAAAAGTTAAATAATATCAAAAAACTTTTCTTGAATATGTGGCAGACCAAAGAGCTGAATGCACAAGGGGAATAAAAACAAACCAAAGACAAGCAGCTAAATGAACGTAGTAGTACATGTTCTTAGCTCTGTTTTTGGAAGTTCAGAAAGATACAAAGCATCGTGATGCATCCTGGTGTAGAGATCCTCAGCTGGCCTTTAGTTAGCTGGTAGGCGCACAAATACTAGTTACCACCTTACGGTAGGTATAGGTCAGGACAACATATGGGTAACATAACTAACTGATCAGGAGCAACTGGTTCCTGAACCAGCTCTTCTGGCATTAGCTTATGTATTTCCTGCATTGCACCACAGGGGCAAGGTCTTTTGAGTTTTTTGGGGTTTAGGCCCTACTCCTTAAATCAATGTTGATATGTTTTTGGCATTGACATGTATTTAGTGTTGATGCAGCCTCACTGCAGTTCTGGGCCCCACAATTTAAGAAGGATGTTAAAGTACTTGACTATGTCCAGAGGAGGGAAACAAGGCTGGTGAAAGGGCTGGAAGGAATGTCCTATGAGGAGCGGCTGAGGACTTTGGGCTTGTCTAGTTTGTAGAAAAGGAGGCTGAGGGGTGACCTTATTGCTCTCTCCAGCTTCCTGAGGAGGGGAAGGCGAGAGGCAGGTGCTGAGCTCTTCTCTCTGGGATCCAGTGATAGGACACATCGGAATGGTTCAAAGCTGCATCAGGGGAGGTTTAGACTGGACATGAGGAATTATTTCTTTACCAAGAGGGTGGTCAAACAGCGGAACAGGCTTCCTAGAGAGGTGGTCGATGCCCCAAGCCAGTCAGTTTAAGAGGCATTTGGACAACGCCCTTAAGAACATGCTTTAACTTGGTCAGTCCTGAATTGGTCAGGCAGTTGGACTAGATGATCATTGTAGGTTCCTTCCAACTCAATTATTCTAGTCTAGTCTAGTCTAGTCTATGTTACACATTATTGGGAGGTTTCACTTAGCTAACAGAGCATTAGAAAATGTACTTAAATAATTTTACACTCCTCAGTAAAAAAAAAAGAAAAAAGGTGTAGCATTTTCCCTGCCAATATTTTCTTTTAGAAAAATAAATAATGTTAAAAACTAAGTGCTTTACCAGAACAAGACAATTTCAGGGGAGGATTCTAATGCACACTAATCTGATTTTCTATCCTTTTCATGGTCTAAAAATTTGCCTGGTCTAAGCTACAGGCTCGTGTCCAGTTCACCTCAGTGACTACACAGGAGGATGGATGAGAGATTCTAGAAAGAAATAGGTGTTTTGAAATCTCTTTCTTAGGAAATTACCCTATGTCCTTTGTTGTTCTAACTTAGAAAAAAAACATTCATTTTTCTTGATGAGAAAATTCCATTTCCTACATAGCAATTCAAGGGGGGCGGGGGGGAGGTATCAGATATTCAAAGTATCATGAATGCTTTTTAATGAAAAAAGAATCCAAAAACCTGGGTTGGGGATTGCTTGCTTGTTTGCTTGCTTGTATCTCCTGTATTTGCATTATTTGAGAAAAAAAAACCAAACAGACTAATAGGGATTATTAGGACAGAAATGGAGCATAAACTAACAATATAAACCCATAATGTGGCCACATCATGCATACTGAATGCAGTTCTGATCTCCCTGTCTCAAGAAGGATATAGCTGGACTGGAGCAGGAACAGAGAAGAGCAACAGTAATGGCTTATGTACGATCACAAAGACAAGAAGTCTAACTGGAAAAGGGTCAACCAAGGAGGCATATTATTGTTATTAATAGAATTATAACTGCCTTAGAAAAAGTGAATATGAAATTACTGTTCACAGTATTTTCCAGAGCAAGAACTAGTGAGTATTAGATAAAACTAAAGGTACCTGGTCCAAAACAAAATGTACATTTAAATTTGTAATAATTCATCTTTATAGGGTATTTCAAATGCTTGAAGGTTGATTAGACTACCTTTTGGAAGAAAACTCCACTGAGTAGTATCAAATACAAAGACACCTTCTGTGGCTCAAACCCACAAATACCTTGAGCCACAAACAGCCCCAAACTGTGAAAGTATTCAGGAGATGCAACTCTACATACTGCCTACTGCTGCATACGGTAAAGGCAACCAATAGGGTTTGGTCCAGTTCAGCCATTTTTATGCTTGTATTCATCATATGCACAAGAAAAATACCAATGGACAAGTGGTTAGGGCAGCAATTTTAAGAACCAGGGTCTCCTGAGTGTATTTGTTATGGCACATCCAAACTTCCTCTGAGACTGAGCAGCCCATTTGTCCACTGTCTATATCTGTTCTCCACCCATAAAATGGAGAATTTTTCTGTATCACAGGGCTTTAAAAACAAATACATTTATAGTTGTGAATTACTATCATGATACAGATCAGTACAGGTCTGTGAAAATCCCAGCTGAGGAGGAAAAAAATCCCTGTAAAATATTAAATTCTATATCCTATAATATATAAAGATTGGACAGAGAAAACATGCAACAAAACAATAGCACATGCTTTCATTGACCATCTAGGTTTAGATCCTGTCTTTCTTTCTGTCACTGAAAGAAATGGCAAAGCACTTTGCGACTATTTACTGAAGATTTTTCTTTAAAAGGGATGAAAGAACAGAAGAAAAAGTATTTTCTCTGACATTCCTGCTTCTACCTCTTGTGTTTCCAATGCAATACTGTAAGCACAAGCTCACATGGGAAGAAGTACAATTAGCAGAACAGCTGCTTACACTCACTCCAGCACATAAGCTGCCTTTTATCTCAGAATTTAAATAAGTCTAGTGGTACAAAAAACATGCTCTTGCTGTGGTTTCTTTCATCCTCCCTCTCCTCCTGTTTCTGTTTGTTATATCTATGATTCTGGCTTGTCTTTCCCTAATTAGGTTGTGAGTTCACTGAGAAACCTTTCTACAAAACCCACAAAATGGCGGTCCAACATCAATCTGGCATATGGGGAATACAAAGGAAAAATATGGTTAAAGGCTAGCTATTCTTACCAGTCAAAATACAACTTTAACAACTGTAAAACATGTCCTTTCCTAGAAAGAGTCTCCCTGGATCCCACGCTCACATTCTAGAAACAGAGCTGTCAGACTGAAGGCTTGGTCTATTTTTCTACTTATTTATTACATTTACTATCAGAGTACGCTTCAGGGTGCTTCAGGATGTGAAATCTAGGCCACCTCAAGGGCACATTTTCTTCATAGACTATTGCTTCCTATTTTCATAGCTTCTGTTCTAAATGGGGAGCAGAGTCAAATCTAAACCAGCAGCAGCTACTGAAGGCAGTTGGCCTCTAAATGTTTGTTTCATCACAATGAAGTGGGATGCCTGCCCAGAATAAACAAGAGTGTGAGAAACTGTGTAGACTTTGATGGAACACTTGCGCCCACGTTGTCACACAGAGATGCAAAGACAACCTTGTCACTGAACAACACTGAACTGTTAAACAAGATTCAGGGTTTTGAATACAGGTCCCAGCTGGCTAGGTTCTTGTTAGAGGTACAGCGAAAGATGGGAAAAACAGTTAAAGCTTGAAATACAAAGTATTTTGGTTTTCATTTTGACAATGTCTTTTGCTTTCTTTCCCTCACTACTTCAGAGAAATTGCAGAGGGAGAAACAGTTTGGCAGTGTATTAGAGCTAAAGATGAAAACAACTGTCCTTCTTGAGGCAAAGAAGTAAGGTGAGATGAACTGGATTTGTGCTGAAAGATAATCCTGCTGCTTTGAAGACAAATGCACAGAAGAGTGCAGAAAATAAAATAAAGAGAGAATTAAAATGCTGTTTGTGTCTGTGATGCTTACTGCTCGTTGCAACCTTGCTGCTTTTGAGAGGCAGCCACTAGCCTCTTCTCACTTCAACAGCCATAAGCAAAATCGCATCTGTGTCAGGTTATTCATGACAATGCACGTAGTTGTATTTCTGGTCACAGTTCACAATAATTTTGACTGAATATATCAGATCCTATTAATCAGAAAACAAAGAAATAGGAAAGAAGAGAAATATGGTAAGGTTGCGGAAAGGCAGTAAGAAGACAGGAGTTAGACAGGAGAGGTTACATGTTCAGCATGCGGCCTTAAGTTTTAGCCAGTATCAGTTCAATACCTCAGCCAGACCCTTCCTCATGTATTGTTTTTCTCGTGATATCTTCCTGGAATGGTATAGAGAAGGTGACATGTCTCATGTGAGGTCCCCAGCTGTGATTTGAAAGCTTATTTACTATTGTCCATAAGATAATGTTTTTACTGGGACCAGTTTCAAATTAGGGACACTCAAACTGACAGAGAATTTTTTGCTTTAATAGTTAAGTCTATATCCAGGACATAAGCCTTGGTCTGCTGATTTTCATCTTCACACTTCTTTTGTTTATTAGAATTGTGAGTTTAGGTATTTTTACTTGGATTCTTCTGTTCTCAGCTCTTTAAATTTTGCCTGTTTTCAAAGTAACATGTTAGAAACCAAGGTGGACTTTTGTCACTTTGGAAAGCTTGTAACATAGGCATATGCCCAATATGGCAAGGAGTAAAAAGAAAGGAATAAAAAAAGGAAGAAAGAAACACAAAGTTGATTGATAGAAGAAGAATAGAATGATAGGGACTGACTGATAACTGCCTATTTATATATCCATCTGACGCTTCTAGAAAAATCTGAGCTTAAAACAATGAGCTACTGCTGTGGTGTAAAACCCCTCCCTTGATCCTTTTCAAGTACCAGAAGGCTGGAACATGGCTAATGCGACCCCTGTTTTCCTTTTTCCAAGAAGTTCTGTGGAACTACTGACCATTGACTCTGATGCCTGCATCAGGAAAATTGTTAGAAACTGTAATAAGGAGCAGAATTTAGTGGATAGATATGATACACTGAGAAAGAGTCAACATGTTTTTGTAAGACACATCAAAGACATCAAAGACCTGATGGAGGTCCTTGAAAAAGTCAGTACATGAATAAGGGAAATCTACTTCTTAGTCTACTTGGATTTCCAAGTTTTCAACATGATTTATCATCAGTAATTCTTGAAGAAGCTAAATGGCCAAGGAATAATAAGTTTTCACAAAGATTAAACAGCAGTTGAAGGATAAAAGCCACAGAATAAATTATAATTTTCCATGACACAGGAAAGTCACCAGTGGAATGACCATGAGGTATGCTCTCTATTATGTACATAACTGATATGGAAATATGAGAGGTAGCAAGGGTTGTTACCAATACAAATCAATCATGATAGCAAAGACAAAAGCTGATTGCAAAGAACTCCAGGAATGACATTCATGTTACTAACTGGGCAAAAATAGGAAGCTAAAATTCAGTGTAGATAAATATAAAGTGAGGCACACTGAAAAAACCAGTTTCATCCGAGCAATGATATGCTCAGAGCTTCTCAAATATCAGGCAAGAGAGAGATCTTCAAGTTGCCTTTTCTCTCAGAGGGCAAAGGTCAGCAATGCTGAGAAAAGCTATGAACAGTTCATATAAAGAAAAACTGAATAGATGAGGTTTCTTGAGCCTACAAGATACATGACTGAGTGGGAAATGATAAAGGAATACAAAATTATGAGTGGAGAGGTTGAACATGAATGTGGTGTTCACTGTGTTTTCCAACCCAGGTATTAGGGGTCACCACACATAATAACAGACACACAGTCCGAAACAAAGGGAAGATAATATACAGTTAAGATGTAGAACTCCATGACAGATCACGTAGTAGAAGCTGACTGTTAGTATGGGTTCAAAACAGGACTGGACAAACTGACAGAGCTAAAACTCCTACAGGACTACTGAATACAGAGGTACAACATCTGGAAGCATCTGAGACACACATCACTAGAATATGAAAGTTTACTCAAAATAAATACATTTGCCTCAGCTTAAATCTTTTGTTATGAACCTGCTAATGACTACTGTTGCAAGCAAGATACTGGAGCAGATGGAGCTCTGCTCTATCTCAGTATGGCCTATCACTTTCTGAACCTTTGCCTGCACTATCAACTGAAGATTAATAAGTGTTCAGCAAGACTCCAAGAATGCTACTACACTCTAAACAAGATTGTTTCAGAGACTTACATTGCAGCTTGCCCTTGTTACTGTAACGGTAACTGCACATAATTTGATAAGAAGGTGCCCTCTCTTATCTATTTTGATAAAGGCCACACAATGATGAATGAAAGGCAAACAGAAGACAACGACAAGTCCTGTGAAGCAATTTCAAAGGTATTTATCCGGCACATCCAGTCATCAATGATTTTGCATTCACTTTTTGCTAACCATAATATGATTATGAATAGTAATATATGGATGTTGTTACTATTCCAAGCAGTTTACCTATCAAAAATATCCCAAAGAGTTTCTCGATTCGCTTACAATTTGTAGCAATTTGGTTCAGTTCTCATAATGTTCTGAATCTGTTCATGATGTCCAGCATCCCACCTGCTTACACTGTTTTCCTTCCCTGCCAAGCCAAGACATAGAACTGAAAGAAATTTACTAATTTTCCCATTCACGCTTCCCCCCCTCCTTTAAACTGTGTCTTTGAATCCACTCAGAGCCCCACCTGAGATATGTGAATATAACTTCCTGTCCCTGCTGACTCAACAGGTAGAAAGGATTTTGAACCATACAACCCAGACCATAGCGAAATTCCTGCGCTATCTGTAGTCATAGCACTGCAATTAAAGGTCCTTTTAGAAGTGTAGTTTATATAAAGAAATCCCATAGATGATAAACATTGTATTAGAGTTATTAGGGAATTTTCTATAGAAGAGATTTTATATGCTCACAAAAGGATTTATAATGCCTTTAACTTACATGGACGATATTTCTCTTTATCACATTGTAAGTATTGGTTCAATGCACATGGTTGATTGTGTAGAGCTAACTATCTTTTATTGTCACTTGTGGTATAGTAAGTGTACTGAAAAATCAACTTACTGAGCTGTAAGCACGATGCTGTAGCTATATTTATAAAGACTCATTCTAGAAAAAAATTTGCTACTGATTTTATAGTGTTCTGCTATTTGTGTTTCTTGTTTGTTTTTAAAGCAAAATCATTTATCATAGATTGGGAGATTGAAAAAATAAATTATTTAGTATACAATTTTTTCCTACCAATCTATTCACTGTGCAGAGTTGTAAATAGTTTTTGTAAGTAATCACCAATACAGCAATTATTCAGGAGACAAATAGTCAAGATTTTTAAAATGAAGGCACACAGAGTTATTAAGTGAATTTATCCTTGCTCTAAAATATCCACAAAAAGATAACATGTTGAGAAATGTATAAGGAATTTTGTAGAGCATATGCATAATATCTTTTAAAAATCTCTGAGACAATGGTTAACATATTGTTAGAAAGAAATGTGTGCTACTGTTCTACTGGTAATATAAATAATTCTGCCTTTTTATAGGTGTAATACCATTAGAGTACAAATAAAACTTGTACAGAAAACATCAGGTACATAGTGCACTTTATCTTAGAGAGCTACAAATCATTTTAATCTTTTAAGTGTCAGAAAATCCCTGAACATTGTAAATAAAAAAAAAAAAAAATGCTTGTTTCTCGTCCATACATATTCATTTTTAACTTGGATAACCAGAAGCAATAAAACTAGACTAACTGACTTTCAGGAAATTCCAGAACCATTTGAGCATAATTTTATTACTTTGAAGATACTGCAGAACTCAAGAATGGCTTTGCCCATATCTTAGGCTGTCAATGTCTAAATGACTCCATAAAGTAAAGCTTCCCTGCAGGTAGACTTACATATAGCATTTAATTCTAGCAATTCCTTAGTCATTTTTATAGCAATTTACCCTTGGAGTATTAGGATGAATTTTTTTTAGTTAACTATATACAACCAATAGGCAATACCAGACAACACTGAAATATTCATTGGATAAGGTATGAGACTTTTGTTTGCAGCACTGTTTCACCACTGATTTCCCAAGTCAGGTTTTGAAACTGCATTTGTGTTTTGCTGATACAGCGTAAGACCTGCAATAAACTAGTGTTCAGAAATTCAAATGATCCGGTAAGACCTGTTAGCATAGCAGCTCTTGCTTTACAAAAGCTTGCAGAGTAAGGAAATCAATGCTAGGCAATCCCTACTCCATTGCAAACAATAAAAAAACTGAGTATTCATTCTTTCATGTGGAATTGGAAAAAACCTTAAGAGGTGCAGATTGAAATTGTCAAGTTTTAGCAGCTCATTGTGAGAAAGAAAAGAGGTATTTAAAAAGCAGATGAAACAACAATGCTTGTAATTTTTATGAAGGAAACTGAACACCAATATCATGTCTGCATATCTTCCAGCTAAATTAAGGAAAGACCAAGCTATTGCAATGTGCAAAAGCCAGGATGGAGCGTGACAGTTTTATATCTTGGACAGACAGACACACAAGACACACAGGGAAGGCAATACCAAGTCTCAAAACTTTTCTCTTTCACAGGAATGAAAAAGGAAGTCCTTATGCCCTTCTTACTGAAGGGATCACTGACCAAATTTGACATAGTAACAGCCCTGATACAAGCTCCAAAAGAAGAAAAGCCCACAAAATCTACTTATATTCATATTTGAGCTCAGAAAAAAAGCTGCTTTTTTAAAAAGAAAAAACCTTTACTGCTTCTTTCTTTTGTTAACCAACAACCCATTGGAACCTTGAAAGCAAGTGTTGCAAGGAAGAACTACTTGGTCCCTAATCCAAATAATAATTTTCACCAGATTTTCCATGAAAAAAAGAAGAGGAAAATTAATACACTCTTCCTCTGATCAACAAGCAAATTACAGTAAATGAAAAATAATGTCAGATTAATAGTAATTTTACAGGAACAAAATATTGCTCCAGATCTGCACTTTTTCTCCTTATTCAATATTCCTTTCCTGTGAGAAGGGGGAAAAAAAAAGGACAGTAATATATGAGAGTTTAGCCATAATGAGTTCCACATTCTTATAAATTAAGTGTTGTTCAGGACTGTAGAGGTTCAATTAAACAAGGCATCCTGCTTTGCTGGAGGCTGTATATGTTCCCAATACAAATCTTTACACTTCACAAGGTGAATATAAAAGGTATTAGTCCTACAAGGCCTATGTTTGAGTAAAAATGTACTATCACAACCAATCACGTTTGTATAAGAATTTCCAAGCCACAAAAAAAAAATTGTATGTGAATCCAGCATGGTTAAATCATTGTAGTGATCCTGACCGGAAGACCATTGTACATCAAGGAGTTAAGAGATCCACATAACAGTTCGCATGAGCAGGCCTCCGGGCCTGTGCTGCACAAATCCCTTGTCTGTGGGATAAACTTAGTCAGCTCAGAAACACAGAATCACAGAATGGTTGAGGTTGGAAGGGACTTCTGGAGGTCATCTGGTCCAACACCCCTTCTCAAGCAGGGCCACTTAGAGCATGTTGCCCAGGACCATGTCCAGACAGCTTTTGAGTATCTACAAGCATGGAGACTCCTCAGCCTCTCTGGGCAACTTGATGAGATTCCCCCGGAACCTTCTCTTTTCCAGGCTGAACAGTCCCAGCTCTCTCAACCTTTCCTCATAGGAGAGATGCTCCAGGCCCTTCATCAACTTCATGGCCCTTTGCTGGACTCTCTCCAGTATGTCCACGTCTGTCTTGAACTGGGAAGCCCAGAACTGGACACAGCACTCCAGGTGTGGCCTCACCAGTGCTGAGCACAGAGGAAGGATCATGTCCCCCAACCTGCGGGCAATACTTGGCCTAATGGAGCCCAGGATACCATAACCCTTCTTTGCCACAAGGCCACATGGCTGGCTCATGTTCAACTTGGAGTCCACCAGGACTCTCTATGTCCTTTTCTGCAAAGCTGCTTTCCAGCAGGGTGGTCCTGGGTGGCCCCCAGCACATACTTGTGCCTGGGGTTGTTCCCCCCCAGGTGCAAGACTTTGTACTTCTCTCTGTTGAACTTCAGGAGGTTCCTGTCAGAACATTTCTCCAGCCTACCCAGGTCCCTCTGGATGGCAGCATGACCCTCTGGCATATCAACCACTCTTCACAGTTGTGTCATCTGCAGACTTGCTGAAGGTACACTCTGACCCATCATCCAGATCATTAATGAGATGTTGAACAGGGCTAGACCCAGTATTGACCCCTGGGGTACACCACTAGTTACTGGCCTTCAACTAGACTTTGTGCCACTGAGTAGCACCATCTAGTCCTGGCCATTCAGCCAATTTTCCACCCACCCCTCACTGTCTGCTCATCCAGCCCATACATCAACAGCCTCTTTATGAGGATCTTACGGGACACAATGTCAAAGGCCTTACTAAAGTCTAGGTAGACAATTGTAGTCTAGGCAGCTCATTGGAACAGAAAAGCCTGTGGGCAGCTCCCACTTGGTATTGGTGACTATACACACCACCCCCCCCGCATGGCCTTGCGCAGCAAGAAGTTCTCATGCTAACATCCTTTTTTGTTTGACAGTTGAAATAATGAATAGAGCTGTTTTCTTATGAGAAAAATCCTGTAGTAGCTCAAATGACTAAAACAGGGGAAGCTTGTCTATGGACAGGGTCTGCACAGCTTGCTGAGTGCTGATTGGAGGCCCATTAGATGCACACCTCGGGGTCCCTGGCATGTGAAGGCACATAAAATTAATTCTACTATTCTCTCTTACTCTACAGTGTTAGCTCTAAGAAACATCATTTTAAAGGGCACTTTTACAGAGTCCGAGAGCCTTTCACACTAGGATCACAATGAACCAGCACCTCCTAGTGCAATATGGTGATGAAAACTTCCGACTATCAGAGAATCCCCTTGTTTCAAAGGTAGTTTATTTTTCAGCACCGTAATATGTTTGCAAATTAATACTCTTTGACAACTCTATGGCCCTATTTTTGTCATTTTTAGTCCTTCAATAATATATGGAGTAACCATCAGCACCATTTTTTCCAAAGCAAATACATTAACAAAAAAATCCCAAATAAACAAAAACCACCCCTTTTCTTCATCAATGATTAACTAATTTTTAACTTGTTCTTCAAAGGAGAGGAACTAAAAGGCAACTCAGAGACATTACATAACAAATGAGAATGGTTACTGATATTTCTTAGATTTCATGATAAATATATAATAGGTCATTACAGTTTTCTGCATACTGTCTGGGTGTTTGGTGTAAAATGGCAATTGTGATTATATCCTGCTGCTGACAACTGTGATTGGTTTAGCATTACAGACTAACATATACAGCATTTGAAAGAATCCCGGGGAGAAACAACTGTCTTGGGAAGACTGTTGTCCACAGGGTCCTTGATTCTGCCTTCTCCAGGTGGTTGATTGCACTTGCACTAACAAGAAAAACCGTTTTATTTCCTCTCTGTGGGATAGAATTTCCAGGTCAAGCACAGAGATGATTGTTAAGGCCTTGCTGGGCTTTGCTTAGGTGGAGAAACTAACGAACTGAAGATGCAAGCCCACAGGAAAGCTACTTCATTAGCTGGAATCCAGGTACTTTTACCATCCGGAAAAGAAGGAAGGTGACTGTTTACCCTGAAGCTGAAGTGCTTTGCATTTGCAAGTAAAGGGTGTGGCCATGAATAATGTACCATCTGTTGGTACATTAAAATTTACTGCCTAGCCCAAACCTAGGCAGCATTGTGTGCATCTGTTGTGGACTTCTGCAAACACAAACATGCACAGATAAATCAGAAACTTCAGAAACTGAAAGTCTTGCCTATCAGTAATCTTGGGCAAAACCCAGCTGATTCAATGGAGGCCGTGTCTTCCTTCTGAGCACTCTCACAATTTTCTTGTTTCCAAGGTAAGTCTACCATCCATCTCAAGCTATGGACATAGGAAGAAAACCACACACACACAAAAACCCCTTCAACCCAAAACAAAAGCAATCCCACAAAATTGTGTGTGTTTGCCACTATAACAACAAGCAGGCTGTCTTTGAAAAGCAGCATTTGACAACATGACAAATTTAGCTCTCAGTCATTCATTGTTATATTACCATTGTGAGGATGAGTTTGAAACACATTTAGGAGCTGTATAAAAATCAAGACAGCCTGAGAAGCCTTCAGCTAAAGCTGGTCATCTGCCTCAGCCCTAATTTTATAAAGGAGCAAACGTCTCAGTAAGGAGAATTTCTCCATCTCTGATCAAACCTGCAGTTTGGTGCTCCTGGTATTGCTGAGCAGATCTGAACACATTATTCTTAAACTGACACATCCTACTGTGTTTGAAAGGAGGGGACTTGGCAACACCTTTGTCCTGCTTTGTTCTCCTTCATTTGCTTTTCAATCTGAAATTCCTCTGACCATGGCTATTAGTGCCAGTTAGCTTAACTGCATTATTTCCAAGGAACTGCCAACTACTCTGCAAACAAAGCCATTCCTAAGACAGAAAGTTGCTGCTTCTATTCAAGCTTGATTTTATTTTATTAATGTGTTTTCTCATGTTCTGCCTATGTATCTATCTGCAAACTTACCAGCGAGAGCTATTTTTATCCCTACAATGCGTGCTCTCGAAGCATGCACTCACTCATCCTGACTTTGGCATCTCAATGGGGAAAGCAGAGACATGAGCTCACATAACTCATTCTTTATTGAATTTGGTTGAAGAAATCTAGTAAGCAAGACAGCTGCATAGGTTGCTGCCTTTATCATTATACAACTCTAGAAGGGTTTGGGGTTTTTTTATTCAGCACAGAAAAGAATGAAAAGAAACAATACTTTGTATCTGTCATAACATTTCAGAAGCTTGTTTTCCTGCAATCCACAACAAACTAGTAACTTCTGTTCAAAATATAAGAAGCCAGGATACTGAAGAGGTCACTAGACTGCTTAGCAGAAAGTAGGTTTACATTTAATCTAAACCCCAATAAAACCATGGCTTTTTTTTCAGTAAGTATTTAATCTAGATCTCTCTGGCCTTTGGCAGGGACAAAACAGCTAGGAGACGTCTTCTGCCCTTTAGATACTTGACATTAAGATGCAGAGGAAATAAAAAGTGAGACACAAAAGTGATGGGGGAAACTTTTGGTCTGGAGAATGGTAAGTAAGATTTAAGCTTAACTCAAAACAAAATGTCAAGATGCCTTATTTCTTATCAAGGTGAAAAAACTACAAGAAAGTAAAACACAACATTTTGTTTCATATTGACCTATTGAGGAAAAGAAGTAATGGTGTAACCTGAGAAGAAAGCTGTTGATGTGCCCCTCTCCCCAAATCCTTTGTCACTTGAAGTGGCTGACTAATGTCAGGATTGCTGTATGTCAGGAGCCAGTAAACAGCTAATTATCCTATCCCAAGGCATGTGTTTTAATTTACAGATTGACCCAAAACACAGACATTTCACAAAGAAGCAGGCACAAGGCAGCTACTGTACCACAGCAACTTGAACCAATATAACTACTGTCTTTTGCAATCAAACCTTCTACTGTAACCTTGTTTGAGAGGTCCCCTCTCTTCACTTGCCTCCGTGGAACCTTCCCAGTCCTACTTTCCCTCCTCCAAACCACTCACTCTCATCACTCTACCTTACTCTGCTCTAGACCTCCTCAAAAGTTTCCAGGAACCATTTCTGCTCATTAACAAAGAATCTATTAAATTAGTTCTCTAAAAGGCCTAATAAGCAAGAAGCTTAGCTCAAACAAAAGGTTAGGGCCACCCAACCACGAGTAGGGAACGGGTCAGAAAGAAGGAAACAAGATAATGGTTTCTCTTTGTTGGCTGTTGTATTCCTTGTCTGCCCACAGAATCACAACTTGAGTTAACAAAGGGCAAGGGGAATTTTACCTCCTACTGAAGCAAAGCATTAGCTGGAAAGGTACAGGGCATGACATTTGGTTTAGCAAAGATTCATTTTCATCTTCAAATAAGTGAAGTAATGCTTATTTTAATTATGAACAATGATGTCCTGGTTTGGGCTGGGATAGAGTTAATTTTCTTCCTGTAGCTGGTACAGTGCTGTCTTTTGGATTTAGTATGAGAATAGTGTTGCTAACACACTGATGTTTTCAGTTCTTGCTAAGTAATGTTTAGTCTAAAGTGTCAAGGATTTTTCAGCTTCTGATGTCCAGCCAGCAAGAAGGGTGGAGGGGCACAAGAAGTTGGCACAGGACACAGCCAGGACAGCTGACACAAACTGGCCAATGGGGTATTCCAGACCATGTGACGTCATCTCCGGTATATAAACTGGGGGAGTTGGCTGGGAGGGGTGGATCGCTGCTCGGGAACTAACTGGGCATTGGTCAGTGAGTGGTGAGCAATTGCATCGTGCATCACTTGCTTTGTACATTCTAATTCTATTATTATTATTATTATTATATTTTCTTCCTTTTCTATCCTATTAAACTGTTTTTATCTCAACCTATTAGTTTTATTTTTTGATTCTCTCCCCCAGCCCACAGGGACAGGGGAGTGAGTGAGCGGCTGCATGCTGCTTAGTTGCTGGCTGCAGTTAAACCACAACAGATGGCCATGCTATGTCCCAAGTAAGAAAAAGAAAAATAAAGTATCAGAGAGAAATATTAAATTTGTCTGGCCTCTCAGATACAAGACTGCATACAAAAGTTCACCTCTTCCACTGAAAAATCAGTTCTATGTAAGGCTCTTTTTTAGATTAAAACAAAACAGACTACAAACTACCAAAATCTCAGGGACCCCTTCATCCCACAAGTTCTTATCCCTTTTTTGCATTCATACTTGTGTGACTACTCATTTAGCTGGTTCAGTGACCGATCTAGCTGAAAAGTAACTATGCAAAAGAAAGAAAAGATTATCTGGGGGAAAAAACCAAAACAAAACCAAAACCTCCAAGCCTAAATATTAGTTACTAATCAGGTAAATAGCTAATAAGTGTTAATAAAGACAAGAGAGATATTGACTCCACATCTGTGAAGAAGCAATTTTATATCCCCCTAGACCTTACTCCAACTTGTATTTTAAACCAAATGATTGGCCTGTTGATAAATACGGTTCCTGTCTGACTGGAATGATGGCAAGGAATGGCAACAACCATGTAAAAAACCCTGACATATAAACAATTCCAAAGAGTTACATCTTTCAGTGTAATAAAAGTCACACTGGATCTTCCCTCCAAGGCTACTGGCAGAAGCACATTGTCATGTGTACATGCTTTTCAGACATGTCTTGTTTTAATACTGTTTACAAGTAGCTCTAGTTAGGAAACTAGTTTACAAATAAGTAAAACTATTTCACGAAAGAATGAATCTTAGTAATGAAATACTATATTTATATAATCCATTTTTCATTTAAAGAAACTGAATGGATTTTGTAACAGTTAAAAGCTAGACAGATGCAGGGGAATAGATGCTGTAATCACTCATTCATTTTGAATAAATATTTGAGTTACAATATTGGAAAATATATTGCATTTTGTCTGGTTGGCATTTTAATTGTAATTGATTGATTTTATTTCTGCAGATCACAAGCTCATTGCCTTTACTTCTACAAAGCCCCACATGGATGCATCAGTATGTTTTAACTTGCATTTGCTTTATCGTTTTCTTCCTTCACAACATGGAGATACAGAAGAGGAGGAGAATGGAGAGAGAGTGTCGTGGTTTAACCCCAGCCAGCAACTAAGCACCACGCAGCTGCTCACTCACTCCCCCCCACCCAGTGGGATGGGGGAGAAAATTGGGAAAAGACGTAAAACTCGTGGGTTGAGATAAGAACAGTTTAATAGAACAGAAAAGAAGAAACTAATAATGTTAATGATAACACTAATAAAATGACAACAGCAATAATAAAAGGATTGGAATGTACAAATGATGCGCAGTGCAATTGCTCACCACCCACCGATCGACACTCAATTAATCCCCCAGCGGTGATTCCCCGCCCCCACTTCCCAGTTCCTATACTACATGGGACATCCCATGGTATGGAATACCCTGTTGGCCAGTTTGGGTCAGGTGCTCTGGCTGTGTCCTGTGCCAAGTTCTTGTGCCCCTCCAGCTTTCTCGCTGGCTGGGCTTGAGAAGCTGAAAAATCCTTGACTTTAGACTAAACACTACTTAGCAACAAGTGAAAACATCAGTGTGTTATCAACATTCTTCTCATACTGAACTCAAAACATAGCACTGTACCAGCTACTGGGAAGACAATTAACTCTATCCCAGCTGAAACCAGGACAGAGAAAAAGGAGAGAAAGGCTGGCTGGTGATGAAAAATGCAGAGAACTAAGAATAGAGCAGGAATAGGAAAAAAGGGTAGACAGAATGTGGAATGGAGAAACAATGTGGAATAACAATAATAATAGTAATATAATAAAAATAAAATAAACACACATTGAAAGAAGACACAGAACAGTTACAAGGAAAAAAGATAGATGGGCCTAAAAAACCATTCCTATTTCATGACAGATTTCTAACATTCGAACAGTTGTTTTTGTTCTGTAGTGGTATGAGTGTGCAAAAAAGATGTGGATTTTTTTTCTGTCCTGTCCCTCCCCACCAAAAGCACAGGAACAATCTAAGTGAGAAAAGAGCAACTGACCTGCTCATTATGGCACTTGGCCTGGCAGAAAGATTTTGATGTTCAGGTCTTACTGCCATCCAGTTAGAATGAGACAATCTATGCAAATACTGTACTAGGTTATAGGACAAACCTCTTTGCAAGTGCTTTTCTTTTTTCCCTTTGGAGCAGTAATTATTAAATAGCTTTACCTGAAGCTCAAACTGAAAAGAGCTGGGAGTTTAATAAAACTCTCACAGAACTCCTGTGAGAGTTTTAGACTTCACTATGCTGTGCTAGTTTTCGTTGCTGCCTGCTTTCCCTCCTTTCTTCCTGCCTGTCCCTCCCCTTTCCTTTCTCTCTCTGGGAAACATTCCCTATTCATACATACTTCATTAAAACTGGCAAGTTGCTAATAGCAACGCATTTTGGTGAAACTACAGTTTTTCAATGGAAAAAAAGAATTACTTGGCAATGTTTTGACTAACCTCTTCTGAAGCTGTGTTTTCACAAGACAGAGTGAACCAAATTAACAGCCCAGCGCTGCTGAAAAAAGGAAGGCTCCAGAGATCCAGGGCCATCATGACAATTCTGGTACGCGAAGGCTCCCCGCGGGCCACAGATCCTGGAGTCCTGGCTGCTGCTTGGTGACACCGGTCTTCTTGTGATGTTCCCAAATACGGTCAGCAGTGACCAGGAATGTCAGTTTTCATTACCTGATTGCAAAGAGTAATGGGAATTCTTTGTTGCGGAAGCGACGTATTTTCAAAAGGGAGTTTCTTTGTGTGTTGTCAACTGGTGTTGCTGCCTTGTGAAGTCTGGAAGCTTTTGGTTGTGGTACTGATAGGATTCAAACATTCGCAAAAAGGCTCAGCTCCCACTAACTGGAATGTCTGCCTTTTTCTTCCATCTCTATCATTATTTTCAGAGCCTGTAACAACTCTTATGCAGAGAACAATCCCCTGAGATTATCTGGATCCTGAAAGTGAGCTCTCTCATGAAATGTGCATACTTTATAATCCCCTGCAAGAAATAAGGACAGAAGAGACTAAGTATCCTTGTGTCTTTCAGAAGTGGTAGGATACGAATATTTATACACACATACAGTCTCTGAAAAAGTCACCTGAATACAACTGAAATATTAAGCATAACCAATTTTCTGCTTTCCTTATGTCTGGAACAAATTCGATTATCCCATGCATCATTCCAAACAGATCTTCACATAGTGATGCACTCTGCATATCATGTACCAACCTAATATTCTAGCCACCTTCATGGAACTCCTTACTTTACTGTGCCTAATGCTAGCAAATATTAGAAGTATGCAAATGAGTGCATAACTAATGCTGAACATGAACTGTAGTACCTTTCTGAAAGCTTAAATTAAGTGTGTTGCTATCTCACTATGTTCCACCCTCACTGAAAGCTGACTGATTCTATTGAAAAGTGTCGGACATTACTCAGACTGCTTTCAACCTGACATTTTCTTGACACTGAAAATTTGTAAGACTTGGACAAGGAAAAGAAAGGACTGGGAGAAGAGCTAGCCAGCAGAAGTTCAGATGCTTTCCCTAGTGACACCAGCTGAATGTTCCTTAAAAAAAAAGAGTAAGACAGGAAAATTTTAGATCCACCAGAAAAATTGTTCTGTTTCAGAAAGTTAGCATGAAACAATCTGAAAGCAGATGTCCATTTAGAGTCACTTAGTTTTTTTGCTGAGGATGGACTGAAGGAAACATTAATCAGTGAGTTATATGGGGTAAATTTGGACTAATTCCAATGTAAATATAAAAAAGAAGCAGTGTTTCACTTCGATTATACAACTTAGTTTTTACAATGCTATGGAAGAATTTCTTCTCACAGAGACAATAGATGAAAAATATATTAATTTATATTATGTTTATAGATGTATTTTATTTTTATTATAAAGATATGTATGTATACATACACAGATCTTATAAAAATATAGAATACACAAGCAAACCTTTAAGGAAGAGAAGGGAGGGGAGGGGGAAGGGAGGGAGATCTATGACATGGATGATTTGTTAATATTCCTTTTTTAAATCATTTGTTTGCATAGCAATCATGACCTAGTTTGGGCTGTTCTACACATAAACTCTTCAGAGACAGTGTCATACCTGCAGTTGAGTATTAATGCATGTTCTAGTTTTATTTCCTATCCTAATTTCATTTGGTTTTAAAACTGTACTAAGTAAACGAGAATTCACAATTTCACAATAAACAGAATATAAAATAACATTATTTAAGACTGTTTAGCATACTAATAATACTATCAGTGTAATAGAATAAATATGAGACAGTTAAAGAGGATTATTTTCAGTTCATAATATTGCTAAATAGGCAAGGATTCATTCCTGGATGCTTAATGATTTTATTTTCCTGTATGGTCTATTAGTATTGCAAAATTTCTGAGACAGATGAAAAATTATGCATGTTAGTTCCACAGCACGTCTCAGAGGAAAAGGTTTCTCATTATTTTACTGAAATGATTTCTTGCCTATCAGCCAATTCTTTGCTTATGTATATAGTGTCCCACCATCTCACTTGACCTTTAATTGTACTCATGGGAGAGTATTAGTGTCACTAAGTTTAATAAGGGACCCCTGATACCCTTTAGTTGCCTTTCCTTCTGCCAGTGCTTCCTCTGTTTCTCAGTCAGGCAGGATAAAATCAGTTTAATTGACATTAGTATTTTAAACATATAGCAAAATCAAATTAGCCTAACACAGAGGTGTAAGCGTGCAGCTAAGTTGTTGTAGTGCACAGGTTAGACACAGTATAAGTTGCAAGTGATAATGTAGTTTTCTGAATTATCCCTTTGCTATACAGAATTTTATGGACTCTTCCCTGCAAGGCTATTTTCAGTTTGGAGAAGAAACAAACATGGACTGAGGTATTATCTTACAGTCAACCATTTTCTTATAAACTCCAGTCCTGTTTAGTTAAACAAATGAAGAGGAACTGCATGGATTAAAGACCATGAATCTTCCAACACTCAGAACTGCAGTAGCTAACTCTTACATACCTTGCCATTATAATGGAAGCAGTAAACCTGAATTTAATACCATGACTTCCTTGACAAAAAAAACTTAGAATAGTTACACATCAGAGAATTAGATTCACTAAAATATTTTTAGCTCACGGACAGCAGGAAGTAGGATACAAAGAGGTGTATTTTAAATCTTTCTTTTCTCCGGGAGCAGAAAAGAAGCAACTTTTTCCTTAACTGCAAAAAGGTATCTCTGCCTCTGTAAGATCACACCTCCCATCTTCCTCCTGAAGCTAGGCCTAGAAAACCACCTACAAAACAGTGTAGTGATTGATCAAGGCTCTTTTCAAAATAACAGTTGCAATTTCAGACTCCTGGGAGACCTGGGGTCAACCTTTTTACTCTGGTTGAGGGGTAGAGGCTGTCAGAGATCTGAGCTCAACTTCCCCATTCTTGGGGATTTGTCTCCCTGGATTAGGGCCAATTTAGAAAGAGCACAGGTAGTGACCATGAATAAAGCTGCTCTTAATATATCTAGAAGACTCACTGAGAGCTACCCTGCCTTCTCTCAGAAGCTGCTTTTTAAGCTACGGCTCTCACCCTCACCCCCCGCCTCTGCTACATTTTTGGCTGCATCACAGCCAGTCTTGTGCCCAACTACGTGCCTTGTTGATCCCGACCCTGACCTGCAGACTGAGGACCTCCTCACTATGGACTTGCCAGGTGATCACTGGTGGAGCTTGGTTACTGTTTCCAGACCTGACCCTGACTTGCTGACTCCACTTTCTGGCTTCACCTTGGACCTACCTTGCCACTGTGGATCTTTCTGATGATCAGGACTCTCAGCTGAGGCTAGCTACCGTCACCGCTCCTGGCCTGCTTGGCTCGCTGGGGTGCTGCAGGATGGGGCCCTTGCTGGTGAGGCCACTGCCTCTGATGATGGTGTTACCACGCCTGGCTGCTGGCTCCCCTTCCCTTAGGGAGCTACCTGCCTTTGCTGCTGCCAACAGAGACTATACTCTATTTGAGGTTATACAGATTTCAACACACACCCCCACCCCCCCCAAAAAAACCCCAACCAACCAAAAAGCAACTTATGCATCAAGCTATAAAACTGTTTCAGTGTATTTTTAAAAAGGGTTTAAATTGAGATGGTCCTTTTTTTGGTAAAAACCCCAAGCCATAGAGACAACAGATTGATCTTATTTTTAGCTTTGCTTTAGCCCTGTACTGTGTTAGTATTTCCTTTAAAATAGTTTGTCTTTGATCCAAAGCTGATAAAGAGTTTTAAGGTTCTAAATGTTGCTCTTAAGAATCTACTGAGGAAGTAGGTCTAATATTACACACTGGGTGACTACTGTGCCAGGTGAAAGATATGGAAAACGATGCTAAAAGGGGGAGGAGAAAGGACGAAGTCTTTAAAGGAAACAGCACCTTTCTTTGATATATTTATTTTCAGTGATGTGTACATTTGAACTGCCCATGCAATTCCATAAAATTAAGACTGATGGAATGAAATATCTTCTGAAATTCCTCTTTCAGATGGAAAAGTGATTGAGAACCCTTACTAAGCAATCTTCTATACAAAATGGTAACTCCTCTGTAGCGTACATTTGGAAAGTGGAATTTGAAAATTTGGAACTGGAAATTAAATTGAGTATACAACTGGAATATAATATTCTAGTTTTCACTAATTTCTAGATGGAATGGTATCTCCCAAGGTCAATATTAGCATTAGCTGTTGCAAGTATTGAACAATTACCTACATTCAAAACAGCAGTTTCACTGATGCTTTGAAAATAGTCAGCAAATGATGTATTATTTCTCTTTCAGCTGTGTAATAATGAATCTCTCTCAGAAACAGCAGTTCTGTGGTTCAAGGCATCACTGACCTTTGAGATAAAAACTGGTCATTTCAACTAATTTTTAATTGCTTTCTCAACAAGAAACTACTAAATATGAAGATGTGGGGAGCTATGACTTAGCCTTTAAGAAAAAAAGCATCTACAGCCTTTGCTGAGACAACCAGATGATCCACATGAATTTTTACAAGTAATAGTATGACATATTCCTGATACCTCTGCAGCAGTCACCTTCCTGTTTCATGTAACTTCATAGTCTTTACTGACAAAAAAAATCAAAACTTTCTGCCTATGAAGTATGATAGAATTATTTTCTGATCCTTTCCAATTTACATGTTTACTTACTTCAGACAGTCATGAGAAACTGAAAACCTGTAAAAACTACAGTAAACTTCAGTGCCTACTGTTACTCTTACTAACCCAATAAAAATTCTTTTTCTACTCACACAAATCAAAAGCCTTTTTAGGGTGTGTACTCTGGCCTCGTGATAGAATGTTTCTATCACAGACTGTCACAGTCATGATCTGCCTTGAAGGTGTAACTTGACAACACTAAAAATTGCACAGGCAATGCTTAAGTTCAATATTAGACCATGATAGGCTGTGAACTGTGACGTCTCGGCAAATTTGGACAACAGTTCCCAGACACTGTGTTATATTCAGCTGTAAATCAGCCTCTTGTAAAATTTATTGGTTAAAGTGTTCTTTAGAATTCAAAGGACAATATATATGTCTATATAAACTCTAGCATGAGGCCCTTCAGGCAGGTAAAATAGTAGAGATATTTTGCAAGTATATATTAAAATAATTTTATAGCAGTTCAGTGACAATTGAAAGCATTTCTATCTAAAGTCTGGAAGGAGTTTTAGGGGTTTTTTAAAGGTGCTGCATAAATGTAAACTATATTTGTCTGGGCTGAAGTATGCAGGACTTGGTCTGAAAAAACAGCATGTCTGAGCTCTTTCCTGAAGGCAACTAAGTTTACCCACCTAGTTCATTTTAGCCTAGGAGTCATCTGGGGGAGTAGAGAGCTAAAGTACATCCAACTCCTTGTATTCCAAGCAGGTTTATAAGTCAGAAGTACCAGTCCAGGAACTGAGCAGTCATCACGCCTGACTTTTTTAAAAAAGCTTTTCATTTGAGTTCTCTGTTCACAGCCTCACCTTATTTTTGTCCTTGAGATACAAAAAACCTCCTTTATCTTTCCAAATCTATACCATGGGTTGTGGAACTCTTTCTGTAATTTCCTCAACAACTCACAACATATACCAGCAGTACAAAAAGGCCTTATCAGAGCCTGGATTTAAAACTTTGAAACTTATCTGGTAAGTACATCCACAGACAATTTCAAGGCCTGCAAGAAAGAGCTGGCTTCATACCACGTCTCAAGGCCTAAGACTGCACACTGAATTCTTCCACTAAACTTTACTAGTGTCCATACATGACAAATTTATACAATTTATACAATCTGGAGGGACCCCATGGTTGAGCAGGGGACGAGTGAGGAATCCTCCCCCTAAGGAGGAAGGAGCGGCAGAGACAAGGTGTGAGGAACTGACCGTAAACCCTCATTCCCCGTCCCCCTGTGCCGATCAGGGGGAGGAGGTAGAGAAAATCGGGAGTGGAGTTGAGCTAGGAAGGAGGGAGGGGTGGGGGGAACGTGTTTTAAGATTTGGTTTTACTTCTCATTATCCTTGTTTTGATTTAATTGGTAGTAAATCAAATTGATTTTGTTTTTTCCTCAAGTTTATTCTGTCTTTTGCCCGTAACCATAAGTGGTAAGTGATCCCTCCCTGGCCTTGTCTTGACCCACAAGCATCTCTTTATATTTTCTACTCCCCATCCCATCGGGGACGGGTAGGGAGGAGTGAGCAAGCTGCTTCATGGTGCTTTGTTGCCGACTGGGCTTAAACCACGACAAGATCACAATGTAAGAGAGCATTGGTTGATTTTCAACCTGCTATGTAGGTGCTTATATTCCCATTTCACATTAAATTAATTTCAAGATGACTTAGATGAAAACTGAAGAGTTGAAGATGGGCTTCCAACCTACAAAGCTACTCTAGAGTAATAAGCAAGAAGATGAAAAACAAATCTAAACTATATTGCATTGCCTGACTGATATGGAAATGAAAAGTTAACACTTTCTGTTTCTCCTGGTATCTTAAAAACAATTCTAACTGGCTATTATTTCAGGCGCATATTTGCTTCAACTGCCACATAATGATCATCAATGATTGCTGTAGGGCAAAGAATGATATTCAGAATGAGGTGTACAAAAATACTCATTGGTTATAAGCATAATGTTTCAACTAGAGGTGTTGACAATAACAAATATAATCCATGGTGTGTAAATAGGATGGAGTGGCTGTGGGCTGGTTTTACAGACTTTAAAATAGGCTGCTGTAGCATAGATGCTTACTATGTGTAACCTCTGGGGTACTCACAGTAGGAATAGTAGCCAATTTTTGCTACCCAATCATGGCATTCATTACCCAGCAATACTGTCAGGGAGCTATAGAAATAAAACCATTTAAAATTGCCTCTAGCATTATGAAGATGAGTTTTATAACAAAACACTTCCAAAATTTATAAAAGTATTCACTTTCTTGAATAATTTGCATTTGTTTTGTTTTTATTTCCTTGATGATATTTAGAACTAAAAGGCAAGGTTTGAAAGTGACTGTCCCGTTAGATTCATCTGTTTGTTGTGCATGGATTGCAGCACAGCAGACAATATTAGAGGAATTTTTTTCAATGATCTTTGTCAGCCCTGAGATAATCGAAACTGCTTGAAGTCACTCCCATAAAACAAAATGAAGCTGAGCTCTCTTTCATGAACAAAAAATAGGTATGACAAAACTGCAGACATCTATGGGGAAGCCATAGATGTTTTGTATAGAAATGCAAAGGGAGAAAAGTAGGTCTGTATTGTTACTCAGGTTTCCCCTTGTCATCATGCGAGAGAAAACTGTGTACTGTGACTCTTCAGTTACTGAGAAAAAGATGATAAAAACCTGGGGAAGAACAAGGATGTAGGTCACAGTAAAACTTTAGGCATTAGGAATATCCTTGCTCCATGAATGTCCTGTGCACACTATTATGATTGTTCAGTACTTTGTGAAGCCATAAGGAGTCTTCACAACATAAAAGTTCATTTACTTTCAAGTATCACGTTCCCCTCCACTTCTGTTTCTTCTGAAATGCGTGGGCATAGCTGGCTTTACTACTAAGGCAAGCTAGGGTAAGATTTTTTCTGTGGTTTACTGATATGAAATCTCATGAAAAAAAATGTTTTATTTTCCTGTTGTTCTAACAGGAAACTGAAAATACTCCTTAGAACTTTCATTTTCTGTGATACCCACTAATAGCCCCACTAAAAATAGTTAGGTTAGTCTTGAAGAGATGAGAGAAGTTCAGTGTGAACAGGGACTAAGCATGATGTTAGGAATTACAGTTTGGGTTAAGTTGATTTTTTCACCCTAAAAAGGTAGATGTGCTGGTTTCACTGCCTCCGCTTCCTCCCTGATCACAGATGCATGTTGTCCTTCCGTCTCTTGCACTGACCTGCTTCAGCTTCCTGAAATGACAGAAGAGCAACACAGAGCAATTGTCCATCAGATGAGTGAACTGAACAGTTCAGTGAAGATTCTGGCAGACATCAGTCCAAAAGAGGAAGGCAGACTCATGTGGTTCCCAGTTAAGGCTGAAGGCCACTGCCACCTTCTGTAGGGGAGAACTGTTAAACCATCCGAGCCATAACCTGTAGATTTTAGCCAAGCTACAGGATGAACAGCAAGCAGTCTGCTTTGCCATTAACATCTTCAGCAGTTACATTTACAATGTGATGCTACCTCCTTACTTCCTCAAATCACATGGAAGCTGACCAAAACCCACTTTTTTTTTTTGTACTTTGTCATTCCTGTGTGATCTTTATCTGTCTGTACTTCAGCCACCTATATTTAGATGGCAAAATGTCTAAATGAATTCTCTTTGCTGATAGAACACCTGAGATTCTGCAGTCCAGGACTACAGTTCCTGTATGTTCTGATAATGGATATGATTTTGAAAGTTAGAAATAAAAATTAATAATCTATAATATATAGGTTTAGCTGTTGATGAGATGGTTAGAAATCTGTCAATGGAACACCTACCCAAAGGCTCAATTTGCCAAAGGCAGTACCGTTCAAAGGAAGGTGTTAAATTCTGGTGAGCTTTCCCACCTCAGAAAAGTACTATATAGCTCTGAATAAACATTTTGTTTGTAATATATGTCTCGGTCACCAATGCAAGCAGCTCTGGTGCCAGTTGGATCCTCAGCGGAGCGCTCCAGCGTGGTGCACGGGGGGTCCCCAAACTGGGCAACCTCTGGGGGGCGGAGAGACCTGCCGTGAGAACCCACCTCCTGCCACACTGCCGGGCGGGGCCTGGGCGGGGCTGGGAACGACAGCGGGCAAGCCCCGCCCCCCAGCATATAAAAGAGGCCCCTGGTGAGAGTCCACGAACAGGGCGTGGCGTGGCATGGCGTGGCATGGCATGGCATGGCATGGCATGGCATGGCATGGCATGGCATGGCATGGTGTGGTCTGGCGCAGCACGCAGGAAGGGGGCTGAAGCCCTGCCAGCTCAACTGGGGAGCAATGGTTTCCACCCATCAGAAGGCCATGGCCTCTCTAAGCTCTGCACCGGCCAAAACTGATGCAGCCGCCCAGACAGAGCTCCGGTGGGAACAGCTGCCCCCCAGGTGTCAGGCTGCAGGCTGTGCCCTGCTCTCACACCAGTACCTTCTTCTTCTGAAGGGAACAGAAAGCCCAATATGCAGACTGGACCCACTTCTTCATGAAGTCTGCTGCCTCCCTGGGGCCCAGGTTAAAGATGTGAAGAGAAAGCTTCATACCCTGGTACAGCCCTTGGATTATTATCCATTATTGATTTTTCAGGTAGGCAGCAATGAAGTTGCAGCCCTGCAGAAAGAGATCTGGGGGGCTGGGGTGATGGCAAGTTGAATATGAGTCAACAGAGTGCACTGGCAGTCAAAACCATCCCTGGGGTGCACTGAGCACAGCATAGCTAGCCAGTTGAGGGAGGTGATTGTCCCACTCTACACTGCACTGCTGTGGCCCCACCTTCAGTACTGTGTACAGTTTGGGGTGCCTCAATATAAGGAGGACATCAAACTATGGAGTGTGTCCAGAGGAGAGTGACCAAGATGGTGAGAGGTCTCAAGGGGGGCAGCGGATGGGGAGGTGCTGATCTCCTCTCTCTGGTGACCAGCAACAGGACACGAGGAAATGGAATGAAGCTGCGTCAGGGGAAGTTCAGGTCGGACATTAGGAAGAGGTTCTTCACTGAGAGGGTTGTTGGTCACTGGAACAGGCTCCCCAGGGAAGTGGTCACAGCACCAAACCTGTCAGAGTTCAAGGAGTGTGTGGACGGTGCTCTTAGTTATATGATTTAGTTTTAGGTATTCCTGCGAGAAGCAGGGCGTTGGACTTGATCCTTATGGGTCCCTTCCAACATGAGATATTCTATGTTTCTAATTTTTGGGGGGGGAAAAAAAAAGTTTGATTTCAGGGCTTAGCTGTCACTGAACTAAAAATGTTTTCAAAAGATCAAAGTCTAAAAATCTTTTTGATACAAACCTTGATTTTCTGAAGAAATTTTTTTATAAATTTACATATTTTTGCATTTTTTTCTTCCAATTCCAGAAGGCAAATTCTCTGCTGCAGTATGCCTGTGTTGTGGTTTAACCCCAGCCAGCAACCAAGCACCATGGAGCTGCTCACTCCCTTCCCCCGCCCAGTGGGATGGGGGAGACAACTGGAAGGAAAAAGGTAAAGCTCATGGGTTGAGATAAGAACAGTTTAATAGAACAGAAAAGAAGAAAACTGATAATGATAATAATAACAACAATCAAATGGCAATAATAATAA
This sequence comes from Buteo buteo, assembly GCF_964188355.1. Lineage (NCBI taxonomy): Eukaryota > Metazoa > Chordata > Aves > Accipitriformes > Accipitridae > Buteo > Buteo buteo. The sequence continues at coordinate 18,526,854 of NC_134190.1, read as the reverse complement.
TAAAAGGATTGGAATATACAAAACAAGTGATGCACAACGCAATTGCCCATCACTCACCAACCAATGCCCAGTTAGTTCCCAAGCAGTGATCCCCCCAGGCCAACTTCCACCAGTTTATATACTGGGCATGATGTCACACGGTATGGAATACCCCGTTGGCCACTTTGGGTCAGCTGCCCTGGCTGTGTCCCCTCCCAACTTCTTGTGCCCCTCCAGCCTTCTCACTGGCTGGTCACGAGAAGCTGAAAAATCCTTGACTTAGTCTAAACACTACTTAGCAACAACTGAAAACATCAGAGTGTTATCAACATTCTTCTGATACTAAATCCAAAACAACACTATACCAGCCACTAGAAAAACAATTAACTTTATCCCAGCCAAAACCAAGACAACCTGAAAGATATACTGGAAGCCAGTCCCAAACATCGTATGCAGCCAAATCATTTAATATCCTTTCCAGTTCCAATCTATAGCTAGTAATGAGCTGCATGTATTCATTCCATACACAGGTTTATATAAATAATTAGTGATGATTTTCAGAACTGGAAAAAAAAAATCTATTTGCATAGAACAGCTCCGTCCTGAGATTTACATGTCATCTCACTCGGGAGGGGCAGGTGTGAAAACCTCTCAATGTTTAGCAGTAACTGTTAGTTTTGTCAAAAACAGCAGAGCAGGAGATAGCACCTGGTCTGGCAAAGTAATACTAACATATAAAGAGGAGAACATGGGTCATAATGGTGGAGTGAGAGCATTGGTGGCACCTCAGGAATCAATAACCTATGTAGAAAGCTAGAATTGAATTGCATATAATCCAAGAAAAAGACTGGATATAAAAGCTAACATCCCTCTCTAATCCAGGATTCTCTCTTGCAGAGGCTGAGCACAGAACTGAGTCTCTGACCATATCGGAAAATAAGCTTGTTATCTGGATAGAAAAGGAAAGAGAGATGATTTGGATTTGATCTTAGTATAAGTAGATTAAGCATGCCTTTCTTTCAATTCCACTACTTTAATCTTTATAGAGCCTTTGTAACTTTTTTGACTACTTTGGAGTGGGTAATTTTCTCCAGAACATCATAATGGTATGTGGGTACCTTTCCACCCATCCAGAAAGGCAAATTTTAGAACTGGTAATGCAGGAGTGGGAGACAACTTATTTTTCCTCTGGCCATCTTTATCTATGAAAACCCTGTGCTTTATTTGAATATAGCTGGGAACACACATGAATAGGAGAGTTTAGAATAGCATAGATAAAAGAGCTTGTTAAAAGGTAGGAAAAATGTTAGCATGTATCTTCTTGCATAGCAACAAAATTCTGTCACCAGCTCAAATCTTGAGCAGTATGCCATTTCTGATTGTATATAGTATAGTTACTTCACACAGTAGAAAGCTGCTTGTGAGTCTTTCCTTGCATTCATCCCATGGATTCATTTTGCATGCCCAAACCAGCACTCCAGAACATTGTGAACATTTTTCTGTCTCTCTGGCCTAATTAATTTTTCATTCACTTCTCCCTAGTTACACAGCCTCAGCAGGGCTGAACAGTTTGTAAGGTAAGTGTCTTTCCTGGGAAATAACAGAATGTGTTCGAAGTTCCTTAGGCAGGCAGGAAATTAAACCTGGATCTCCTACTGTCTGGCCAAGTCTCTGACCAATATACTGCTAAAAAAAAGGGGAAGGAAGACTTCCCTAGTCATATTTGAAGAAGGATGAGCCCAGGCGTGCTCTTTGGAAGAAATTAAAAAAGCAGACAACTCCTAGGCCATGCATCCCACATGGCAGATACATCCCCGTGCTGTCTAGTGAGGCATGAGAGATGAAAAATTTAAGACAAATCCTGATAATTCTTCAGAATTTCTGTATTAACTAACTACAGACAGCTGAACAATGATTACTTAGGGAATGTTCAGATACCAGTTGGCTCTTGCTTCTTGTGAAACCCATGTTGAGACATCTATATGTTAACACATGCTTCAGCTTTCCATCCTGGATGCTTGTACTTAAGACTCAGAAGTTGCTGTAGCCCAGGGATCCTTCACTTCTACAAGCTTTCTTTCCTACTTATTATAAAAAAAATAAAAAAGAAGAAAAAGAGAGATGACAGTACTTCCCCACTACACTGATGTGCTGTCATTTTAAATCCATCAATTTTAGAAATGCCTGAATATGTAGGGGGAAGAGACACATAACTGCATATGAGACTATTGTGTTTGTATTGTGTTTGTGTGGCAAGGTTTTGGTAGCGGGGGGGCTATAGGGGTGGCTTCTGTGAGAAGCTGCTAGAAGCTTCCCCCATGTCTCATAGAGGCAATGCCATCTGGCTCCAAGTTGGACCCGCTGCTGGCCAAGGCTGAGCCCATCAGCGACGGTGGTGGCACTTCTGGGAGAATGTATTTAAGAAGCGGTGGGGAGGGGGGAAACCTGTGCAACTGCAACTGGAGAGAGGAGTGAGGATATGTGAGAGAACAGCCCTGCAGACCCCCAGGTCAGCGCAGAAGGAGGAGGAGGAGGTGTGCCAGGTGCCGGAGCAGAGATTCCCCTGCAGCCCGTGGGGAAGACCATGGTGAGGCAGGCTGTCCCCCTGCAGCCCAGGGAGGTCCACGGTGGAGCAGATCTCCACCTGCAGCCCGGGGAGGACCCCACGCCGGAGCACAGAGATGCCCGAAGGAGGCTGTGACCCCGTGGGAAGCCTGCGCTGGAGCAGGCTCCTGGCAGGATCTGTGGAGAGAGGAGCCTGCATTGGAGCAGGTCTGCTGGCAGGACTTGTGACCCTGTGGGGGACCCACGCTGGAGCAGTCTGTGCCTGAGAAGTCTGTTCCACTGCACCCCATGGAAGGGACCCACGCTTGAGCAGTTTGTGAAGAACTGCAGCTGGTGGGAAGCACTCATGTTGGAGAAGTTCATGGAGAACTGTCTCCTGTGGGAGGGACCCCACGCTGGAGCAGGGGAAGAGTGAGAAGTCCTCCCCCTGAGGAGGAAGGAGTGGCAGAGACAAGGTGTGAGGAACTGACCCCAACCCCCATTCCCCATCTCCCTGTGCCGCTGGAGGGGAGGAGGTAAAGAAAATCAGGAGTAAAGTTAAGGTCAAGAAGAAGGGAGGGGTGGGGGAAAGTTATTTTTAATATTTGGTTTTATTTCTCATTATCCTACTCTGATTTGATTGGTAATAAATTAAGCTAATTTCCCCAAGTCGAGTCTATTTTGCCTGTGATGCTAATTGGTGAGTGATCTCTCCCTGTCCTTAGCTCGACCCACGAGCCTTTCATTGTATTTTCTCTCCCCTGTCCAGCTGAGGAGGGGAGTGATAGAGCGGCTTTGGTGGGCACCTGGCCTCCAGCCAGGGTCAACCCACCACAGAGACGTAGGTATTATTTAGTGAAAGAAAGGGACTTTTATCAAAGGACTTACTTATGTTGCAGATGAACAAATTTGCAGGTGAACGGCCACAAAAATCTTTGTTTTCTTACTGCTGCTTTCAGAGCAACAGTTCTGTGCATGAACTTTGTAAGTGCTAAGAACATCATGCTAGAATGTAAAATCAATTTCATGCCATACTTGAACTCAGATACACCCTGAATATGTAATTTATTCATGGTTAGTTTAATGAAACTAAATATAATTAGGATGCTTCTGTAACTAAGAGTTTGCTATTATGAACACTGGCATTTTTCTATGTTTCTGTGAACAGCGTTCTATGACAATTATTAATCTTAGTAGTAGAGATACATTATTAGTAAAATACTGAGTTATTGCACAATAAATCTGACAAAATGAGCTGTCAACACATAAGAAAAAGATGCCATTAGCCACAAACATAATACTTAATGGAAGACAGCATAACGATGAAAATATATTCAAATGCTGTGTAATTAAGTAATATAATCACTAATTTTAGCAGATGGCTGCTTTAAATGGGAGACAAAGTATATTGGGAAGAGGAAGGGAAACAGAATAGAAAGAGAAGATCGTTAGGTGTACAAATTAAGACAAGTTAGTGTTGAAATGTTTCCCATTACCATAGTACTGAAATTCCAGCCAAATGGTATTCTATAACTGAATAAAAAACCTTAAATTGAATGTTTTCTCTTGTTTCTATATTAGCACTTTCCATAAGTATTAGCGCCTTTTAGATGAGAATCTTTGAATGCCATGGCAATGATTTATAGAACTAATGTTTTGGAAAGTATCGCCCTCTAATACCTAGAATAAGAATTAATGCCGTTACATGCTAGTAACTGTACATTGCTAAGTAGTAAATTTCCTTCAAATTAAAGTATATTGCCTTTGCTTCTCCTGCGGAAGGATATAAATTCTCCTTATTCTGTAATTTTAAGTTTTTTATTTACTAAAGATACCACTGTTAGTTAAATTTAAATACAAGATATTTCTCCAAAAATATTTTTGTCAATGATCTCCTCTTCCTTATAGCCTTAATTCCCACTAGATAGTTAAGAGTCTCAGTTTCTCATTTGGGCTATTAAAAACCTAAATACTTACATTGTATTTACAGGTTCAGCATTTTACAGTGTCTTACTTCCAATTTCAAACAGACAGCATCTGATAAATCTGTGGGTTTCTTGCAGCAAACCATTCCATCCTAAACACACTGTTAAATCTGAATAAAAAGAAACATGTTATAATTCTGTCCACAGATATTAACAGAAAGTATCTTGCCATGAAGCCACCTATTTGGGCTATTTCAAAACAAAAGAATTTGGAAGGGAGTTCTAAATTCTCAGTGTTCTGATAACCTATCATATATCAAAAAACTTCAATCTTTTTTCAGGATGCAAGAAAAGAAACATTCCCTCTGGTAGCAAAATAAGAGCATGATAGTACTGTGGGTACATTTCTTTCTTTCACAGCAAAAAAGCACTAGCAGAGACTTCACTATGAGCTAGTTACCCAATACCCATGGTGTAGGGAAGATCAGTAAAGTACCAGTTAACATCTATTTTACCCATTTTTAGTGTTATTTTTTATATATGCTTGTTGGATACACAGGAACCATAGAATGCGTACTATTGAGAATTTTTTTCCTATGATAAATAAGATTTAGGATAATGTAATTTTGATAGGATATTTTTTATTTCTCATAGTATGCTTTGGCTCAGCAGAAGTTCAAAAAAAGGAGGGCATATGTTTTTGATAGTGTGTGGCAGAACATGCATAAAGACAAAATAAATAAGAGTTGGCCAGAATCGCTTATATAGCTTTCTTAAATTTCTAAGGAATATCACAGGTTGTGTATCCTTGAGTACACAAACACTCTTGAAAGTTTTGAGTCTCTTTCACTATGCCAAAGCCTGGCCTATCAGTGGAAGTCCACTAAAAGTATATTGGACTATATGGACTTGGTTTTACTTCAACGGTCTGGTTGGTACACAGCACTTTCAGTCTCTCAGTAAACAGTGTATCTGAGGATGACAGGACTTCGTGCAGGATTTCTCCCCCCATTTACAATTCAGCAGTTTTGTTGTTTGGTTGTTTTTTTAAAGCACCTCACTGTTTCCACAGTTAAGTAAATACTGATCTTAAAAACTTATGTCAAATGGTTTGGGGACCTCTAAGAGGCAAAAAACTGAGGAAGCAAAGGAGTTGAAAAGAAACACAGACTGACTAATATGTAGCTAAAATTTCTTTAGAAGAACTTCCTCCTAGATTTCTTCACCATTGTTCCTTGTCATGGCCACGTGACAGCCACACGCTTGTTACATCACTGCCAGAACAAGCCTTCTGAGATCAATGATTTAGTTCAGCACAGATTTACGATTACTAACATAATCAGTTAGTATTATTAGCTCAATAGCCTCATTGGCCTCACATAGAAGAACAAGAAAAAAAAAAACCAAAAAACCTTGTCAATCAAAAAAATAAGAATGTTAATGAAAAGTGGATCTGTATATAAAAATTTTCAAACTAGTGAACAGGTGCCCTGTATTTCTATGGTAAAAAAATCAAGTAGGAACAAATACAGTTTCTGTAGAGAACACTACTGTTACCAAACCATACATTTATTAAAGTGACTCGTAGAACAAATTACTACATAGTATAGGGAAACTAGACAAGATATTTCAAAGTTTGCAACAGAGGGGGTTAAAATCTCCTGCTACATCTCTTGGAGGATGGCATGACCAGCAGAAATACAGGACAGACCTAGGCAAACTTCATTTGAAGCTGAGTAAAGTTAAGGGAAGAATCTCATCAATAACAATGGTATTTGGATATGGCCTAGCAATTCTAGGAAGAAGGTTAAAAAATAGAGTTCTTGCGAGCTCTCCACCTGCTCCAATACCCTTATTTTCACAGTGGGGAACACTGTTAAAATTGCTCCCAGGAGGCGACCGGCAGTGCGGGTGGGCAGGGTGTCCTGCATAACTGCTACTGCTCTCCCTAGCCCTACTGCTCCCGCCATCCCACTTCTCCAAAAGGCCCTGCGCTGGCAGGGCATCGACTCCTGACTTCAACCTGCTGAGGAGCTCCAGCTCCTCCCTGGAAATGCGTGCCCCCTTCTCTGACCAGATAGGGTCTGAAGCACTTGGCAGGTGTCTCTGGCAGTGGTCCCATCACATCAGGGCTGGCTGGAACTGGTTAAAACTGGCACAGGGAGGTTTGCTGCGCACACTTTTAGTCCCCACCTGTGACCTCCATCCCTTACAAATTCAACCCCTCACCGCTGTGAAACACATTTTTAAGGCTACGCTGCTTACAGAAGTCTGAACATATGCTGATTGCAGTGCACTGCTACAACTCCTGACAGTGTAACCAAAGTGGAGGCAGAAGATGACCTTCTTTTATCTCCTTTTAGCAACATAAAACAAATACAAAGAGGATTTTTTTTCCCCAGGGAATACATAGTTTAACTTTACTGTAAGTAAGCTTTTCACATCCCTCACACCAATATTTTGAGCTAAAGACTGTGGTGAAATTTTACTGTTTCTTACTACGTGCCAACACAACCAGAAGCATACTCAAGCAGGCCTTGTCTTACAGAGGTTACGCTTCAAGACTATATTCAAACTCTACATTGCAGTTAAGTGACTGTAAACAAGCTCCTTTCTTGGAGGACAACCAGGACAGCGCAGAGGTCCACCTCGGCATTGCAGGGTGGCTGTGTGGGATGTAGGAGGGCAGGAGGAGCTGAAGGGAAAGGAGGCTTACACAGTACATCGGCTTCCTTCAAGCCAGCCTGAAGCACAGAAATCTAAATATGTGTTCCAGCTTGGACATAATAGGTAAATAAAAGGGTTCTGTTAAAGGCAAGTAAATGCCACTTCAATGAGGGGATGGGGTAAAAAGAAGATGAAGAGATCTTGTGGTTTCCATCTACATCTGGCTGAAAGTAAAATGCTATTAGACCTCTAAGATGCGTGGCAAGTTTTACAAGGTGAATGTAAAATGTCTTTATGTATTTTAAAAATGAATGTAAGAATTTCTGCCATGGGCAGTAAAATAAACATAGGATACTGAGATAGCTATTCTGATGACAGAAGATGAACTGACTATCCATAAAGCAAAAATTAAAGATGGCTAAGAAGAAAGCAATAATGACTTGTTACATTCACATAAATCTACTCTTAGCTCTCATTTGGTGGTGGAAGCAGCTGAGTAAAACTGGAGATTAAACTTATGTCAGACAGCTGAGGACAATCTGTGTGAGCTATTCAAGAGCAATCTGCTATAAGCAAAAGCTTTGCTTACAAGAATGACATTGAAACTGATTCTGGTTTTGTAAAAGAAATAATAAGGAGGGAAAAAAAAATATCACATTTTCTTATTGTCTTCCTGATCATTTGGGATAGGAAATACTGCCGAGCTCTTCCAGATGAGGAAGTCATTCAACGTTCTCTGCTGGGGACAAGAATAACCTATACCAATTTTTGCCAGTAAGGTGCTTCTGGCCATCATTGCGTTGGAAGGTTTCTACTCTGAGACCTATAGCTTTACTGTCAGATGGAAGTTCATACTTCCTGTGGCAGCTGCATGCCAGTAAGCATGTTTAGAACCTACTTCCCTTGATCGTATGGTAGCAATATTACAGGAGGGTAAGGGAATAATGTGAAGACAAGTAATTCTTCCAGGCAAACCTTCTCTGATTAGGTAAACTCAAGCTGTACTAAAACGTCCCGTGCCTAACATTTCAATATCAATCCCCAAAACTGACAGGTTCATCCTCCCCCTCCATCTTTTTCAGATTAAAAAGAAATAGTAATTCAGACTGAGAACTAGACAGAAAGTATTTTGAAGTACCCAGCCAAATTAAGTTCAAGGAAAAATTAAACTAGCAAAGGCATGCATCAGAGATGAAAGGTGCACCGCATTGCTATATTCTAGGCAATTAGTTTGTATTGACTGAGTTCAAGATGAGGACATTCTGACCTCTTCACTTATAAAATAAAATGCTCATGAAACTAACTTTCTGTCTTCCCTGCCAAGGCCTGTAACTATAATCACAGAAAATTTACCAAGGGAGAAAAAGAAGGCAATGCATCTTAGACTGACACTAAGTTCTCCAGGCTGACAGAGACAGATTATTTAAAACTAGACATTGAAAGCTGGTTAGCCTCACTGCTTCCTTTTGACTTCCAGAATACACTGAACATTTTCCCAATGGGGGGCTTTTAATAAGGTATAAGCATACTGAGTGGATTTTAATGGCAGGTAAATGAAGCAAATTAAATGAAATTTTAAGAGATCAAGCTAATGCAACATTAAAAAGAGCCAATTTTTAGTTGCCACGGCTTTCTGAAACTGTATCTTTTGGTCTGTAGCACGCACCTTGTTTCAGAAATAGGTTCTGTACCGGGTGCCGGCAGGAGCAGGGAGGCTCTGCGGGGGCGGCCGCCTCTGTGAGGAGAGACTGGGGGCTGCCCCGGGCCAGAGCGGCCCCAGCCGGTTCCCGCCGGTTCCCGCCGGCTCCAGCGGCCCCACCGCCGGGCACAGCTGAGCCCGTCAGCCTCGGGGAAAGCCTGGGGAAGAAAGGGCAAAAGGGCTGAGGGAAACGGGGTGAGAAACAGCCCTGCCAGCCCCGAGGGGAGAGCGGGAGGAGGGCAGGAGGTGCTCCAGGCCCCCCTCCCCGGCAGAGAGAGACCCCCGGTGGGGCAGGGGTTTCCCTGCAGCCCCGGGGAAGGAAGGCCCCAGGCTGGAGCAGGGAACAGCCTGAGGAGGCAGGAGCGGCAGCGGGGAGCCCCCACGGGCTGGGCACAGGCACCCCTGCCCCGTCCCCCTGCGCCCCGCGGGGGAGAGGAGGAGTCGGAGGAGTCAGGGGTGAAGGAGTGAAGGTGAGCCTGGGAGGAAGGAAGGGGGCAAAGTGTTTACATATTTGCCTTTTCTTCTTACCATGCAACTCTCTTTTAATTGATAATAAACGAATTTTTCCCAAGTCGAATCTGTTTTGCCTGTGACAGTAACTGGTAAGGGATCTCCCTGTCTTTATGTCAACCCATGAGCTTTTTTACCTTGTATTTTCCCCCCATCCTGCTGAGGAAGGAGTGAGAGAGTGGCTGGGTGGTCATCTGGCAGCTGGCTAAGGTCAACCCACCACAGGATCAAATAAACAAGACCTTTAAAGCTTATAGTCTTCAACTTGATATCCATGTAAACTGACTTTTCATCGTAAGTGCTAATCTGTTTTAAGATTCATACATGATCTTCACGTTTCTGATTTGTCAGTGAAGAACCTTGGGGACCTAACCATCAGAATGTTAAAAGAGTAAAAGTTTAGAGAGGAGGGGAGTGGATGAGGAAACACATCTAGAGCTGAGAAATAAATCTCAAGATAACACTCTTTAAAAGAACAAAATTGATTTATATGTGCACCATTTAAGATCTTTTGTTTGAAACTTTACCTGATTTTTTTAGATTGAATTTTGGGAAAAACCGTTGAAGTAGTTCAGGCAAGCTTACATAAACAAGAGCAAAAACCTTCTTTACAGAAAAAATGACATCGGTCAACTTTGATAGCACGTGACACAGAAGGAAACAACTAAGCTGTGGTACCTAGTCCATTCTGGACCTCCATTCTGGACCAGCGGCAGAAAGGTAGCGTTCTTAACACCCTTAGGAGGACATCAGACCCTTTATCTTACGTCTTTCCAGTCAAATATCATGTAACTTGTCATGATCATTAACTCCTTAAATACACCAAGAAATACATTTATTTCTTGAACCCTGATTTCTGAACTCAATTTTCTTGAAAACTGGGACTGCTTATTAAACAGATATACCTAACAGGAGAAGGAAACACCGGTTTTCCCTAACCTTCCAGCAGTGATTCCTTGCCTGGAATTTTGTAGAATTGAAGATTTTAAGAGTAAGACTTCTCTGTCTAAATTAACCAGCAATGCATGGTATCCCTAAAAATGCCTATTTCTCTCCATTGACCATAAACAGAGCCTTGAATAATATGCTAGGATGTGTGGCATATGCTGTATCCGTATAATTTTCTTTATTTTGTCCTTGTTTATATTGTTTGCTTGGGCTTTTTTTTTTCATTTTTCTTTTTTTTCTAAACCTCTTCCCTTCTTAAATCACTTCTTCTGAGTCTTTTCTTTGCTGTTCCGGTCAGACATAACAAGTTTATCCTATAGCTAACTCCTCTGGTTTTTTGGCCTAAAATACAAGGACTGAATGAATTCTAAAATGCTTGGCAGTGGGCACAGGCATTTTTCTCACAATATTAGAAACAGGGTTTGATCTTTTTATCATGCCATATTTACTTCACGGTTGTACCATAGGAAAGAGGAGGAAGATATTTTAATTAGTGGAGACAAAACATCAGACCTCATTCCTTTAATTAATCTGTTTGTTTTGTTTCCATTGTACACATGGAAGTCTTTCTTTACACAAAAATGAATTCCAGGCGCTATGCCACAATAAGAATAATAAATGAAATTATCCAATGCATAACAAAGCTGGTATAGCATCCTTGCTAATCTGTCAAGTTAAGAGGAGTTATTTTTCCCCCACACATTGAAACATGAAATATGTGACCTTTAAAAGCAGTGACAGATGCTTTAGAAGGGGGAAAATAGTAGGTGTAATGTGTAAAGTTTGTTTTGCTGATAGAATTGCTTTTTATATTGTGCAATCTGTCACAATCAAGATGGTTGAAAGAAATCAGTGCAACGTTTTTGCTGGAAAATGCTGATTTGTCAGTATTTGTAGCATGTAAAACAAAGGGAAAAACTTCAAAAGATTCTAACTGGCGTGGGTATTTTTTTTAATTTTGATGTCATACTAATAAAACTATTACTTAGTTTTAATATTAAATGCATCTGCTAAACAATATTTTGCCATTGCTGAAATGAAGCACTCACTGTTATTTCTCAAACAAATGACTTTTGAGTTTTAGATCTGTATTAAATTTATCCACATTTTAGATTAGATTTTTATTTCTTTCATTTCACCAGTTAGACATAGGAAAAATCCAGCAAGGTGACTGCCTGCTCTCGCTTTGCATTGGTCTGTCTAAAGCAATTTTCAAGAGTGCTAAATTTCATATGCTGGGCCTACAAGTTCACAGGTCGAACAGTGTCTTGCAGAAGAAAGGTAACTTAAGAGGGGACAGAGATGTTTTAAAGTTCCCCACCAAGATTAAATAACTGGGCCTGTTTAGAACAGAGACAACCAAGGTGTAATGTGAGTCTTTCCACTGTGTGAAATTATTTAAAATTACAATAACAGGTTTCCCTTGTCTGCCAGAAGATAAATCATAATTGGCTTAATTTGTAATAAAGGAGATTTAGTTTGTCTCTTAAGAAAACAACATTGCAAGACTGGCAAGCATATGAAGGTGTCATCTAGAAACAAGTCACCAGAGGTTTACAACCCGGTAAGTCAAAAATCCAGTTAAATATGCCTGATGCTGACTCAGCATGGGAAGGTGAAACAGGTCTTAAAAACTTCTCAAAACACTGTGTGCATTACTGTAGCAAAAATATTTTTGCATGTGGGAAGCCCTTCTACTTTAATCTTTCCACTCTCTGGGCTACTTCTAGTCTGGCCCTGCTACCATCATCCCTATTGTTTGGTGGTGGCAGCAAGAGCAACAGAGGTTAGGCATGTTTGCCTATTAAAGTCAATACCTGAAGGGAACTCTGGGCAAGTACCCATCTTGATGAATAATTATTTCTTTCACAGGGAGAGATTTTTAATTTAGTTCCTAGGCTGTACTTTACAATTCATCTTCCTGATGACAGGAACATATCTTCCTGATACGTTGAGTTGTTATAATCTGAACTACAAGTTCTGCTCTTTGACACTTCTCTATGAATTCTTCACTGACTGTTTCAAGAAACGAGTTGAAAAGAGCTGTGAGCCTGTGTAAGTGCTTCTGAAGTTCAGTGAAGTGAGTAGAGTATGCTGCTAGCTCAATTCACCAAGTTTTTATGATCTCACTTTCACCTAATTTCATGAAAGGAGGAAAATGTACAGTTTTCTGTCTTAGCTGGGTGTGAAACCAGGTGTTATTCTTTCACTTGTTCAGGACCTCTGTCAGTTATCTCTCTAGGCAGTTTACAAACATATAAACTACTGATAGATGTGCATGCACTAGTACGTATGGTTTTTTTCACCTACTTACAAGTTTCACTGACTTTTACTGTAGCAGGAAGTTTTAATTTTTCTTTCTCATCAGTCTGCCTTTAGTTTCACTGGGGCTCTACCTAGAGTTAAAAAGTCTATTTTCAACTAATATGAACTACTATATTACTTTTCAAAAAATGAGTCCATTTTCATTTACAATATGACCTTAAAATATTGTTAGAACCTTTCATGTCTATTTGAGAAAGCCTTGTCTCTTTCTTAATGGCTTCTGAGGAAGTAACACCTCTTTTCCTGAAATTATTTAATTGATTCAATAAATATTCATTTAATTCCGGTAAAAGACAGAGCTATGAATCTGAATAGAAGACAAGTGACTTGCAAGTTTAACATTTACAGTTATCTTTGATACAGTGAGTACTTCTAAAATAATTTTTAAAGGAAAGCTAAACTAGTATGTTAAAACATACTTTAAAAAAATCAAGAATTACCTTAAAATCACTTAAATTAGTAAAAGGATCTGCAGTGGTTGAAGGTGATTACACCAGCAGATCACATCACCATGACATGAAAACTGCATTTATTCAAGGTTTTTTTGTTTGTGTGGTGGGTTGATCCCAGCTGGCAGGCAAACCCCTACCCAATTGCTTGCTCACATCCTCTCAGCAGGATGGGGGAGACAATGGGAAGGGCAAAAGAAAGAAAAAACTCATGTGACATAAAGTGATTAAGAGTAACATTTGAATAAAATCTCAATAAAAAAATAAGTAGGCGAGTGTCCTGCTTGAAGTGTAGCCAGAAAGATGTACCACGTAAGTGAGAAATTTATGCAATTTGTGCACAAATACAATAGAGTGGAAAAGGTAGAGTGGTAAGGGCTACAGGCTAGATCATTTTCCTATGCCTTTCTTTGCATTAACAATATATTATTCTTTTTAGAAATAGCAAAAGGAATGCTCCAAAACACAAATTTTAGAAAAAAGATGACTTTCTGAAAGTTTTGATATCACTAGAATGCAAGTACTTGTCAATCACCGAACAATTTCTAATTCATGATTATAAATATACATACTATAATGATCTATTATTATTTTAGCACATTATGCAGCCCTCAGTCACCTTTATCTATCCTTACTTGCTTACACTTTTATCTCTATTTTCAATTTCCAGGATTTCATGGATATCCTGGTCCCCTTTGCTAGTATAAGAATGGACAAACAAAAATTGTAATGCTCCAAAGCACCTGGTATCATTGTTTTCTTTTAAGGAAGACAGATAATTGGAACCACTTCTAAAGAACCCAAGTTAGATGAACACAACACACACCTTTTATTAAAGATTTTCCAAAAGTAAATTTGCCTTTTACTTGAAAAAGGCTTAGAATATTTGTAGAGGGAATTTTAGTAAAAACATTTATAGGTTGTTAATTTGAGGCAGACATCTATGAGAGCAAGTACAGAAGGCTTTCTTTTGTGATACTGTTTTTGTCTTCTGATAAGTGGTCCTTGGCATCATTACTTTTTGATCATGAATTGAGTGAATTTTTACAATCTGAAAACAAATGCTTTATAAATTGGCTTGGGAGATATGATTATACCTGTACCAAACTGTTGTCTTGTTCTTGAAAATGACAGTTGTATGGCTTTTCTATTTTTATATGAAAATAGTCTTTGAATATATGACCTGCCACCTGCACTGTATTTGTAACAAACAACTAGAGAATTAAATGTGTTGTACAAAGCACAAATCACAATAGCTAGTGCTATTACTACACGTTTAAAAGCACAGAGTCTATAAGAAGTAAAAGCAAAAAGGGGGGATTATAAAAGCTGCATTATGAAGTGTGTGCACATCAGGGTAATAAACCTGGGTTTTCATTCAGAGAGGTTATTTTTCCTGACATGTTGCTGTTCCCTTAGGAAAAAAGAAGAAAAGTATTGGAAAATCTTCAGTGCTCTTGTTCATCTTGCTTACTAAAGGAAGCAATACAAAACATAGATACAGGGGTGTTTTTTTCCTAGCACTATGCATGAAAACAGCTGTTTTAATTCACTGACGGCACAGATAGAATAGTTAGCAACCATTGCACATTGATCAGTTTTATCCTCTTCCAAGTCCCATCCACTGAGCTACACGATCTCAGGGAAGTAAATGACATTCTTGTATTTTATACATAGGGAGTTTTAAGACGTCTTATTTTAACTGCATGAATTAAATTAAAATGAAAACCAAAGTATGTCCTTGTTTTTCAGCAAGAAGTAGTTGTACTAGCAGGAAGCAGTAGTAAAAGTAACTTGCTGCATCACAGTTGTTTCATGTAAGTCCTAACCAGCACTTTGTTTTTTGGGTACATTTGATGCAGAAGTAGTAGTCAAGGTACTGGGTGTACCTGAGCTCTTATAAAGGCCCAGACCTGCCAGCGTCCCCTGAGGCCTCCACTGATAACACCCTCTGGCCATTGCTCCAGAGGCCCTGTTTAAGGTCAGGCCTGGGCTTTCAGTCTTAGCTTGAGCTGTGTTCTGTAGCTGCTTCTGGCCCTGTGTCCTGGAGACAGCTCACACCTATGTTACAGGTAGCCTGATCTCCAGCTTCGTCTCCCAGATGGACCTTGGCCCTATACTGTATGTCTGTCTCAGCCCTGTCCGCTCCTGATCCTTACTTCCTCATTCGTCTTCCTAGATTAACGTCAAACCTGAGGCATGAGTTCACCCTGTCTGGGTGAACAACCTGAAGGTTGGTGGATCCCATCACCAGCCTAGCCCCCCTTGGGTGCTGTAGGACTGTGCCTGGTTGGTGAGGGTACTGCCCTACCTGCATCAGGATCACCCTTGACTTCTGACTTCTTCTCCCTCACAGAGCGGCTCCTGCTGCTCCTAACAGTGAACTCTGGCAATGGCTGGGAGCTTAGGCCTGAGCTGAAACAAAGCTGCTGGAGCAACTGGCAGCCATGACCGGCTCCCCTACTCCTAGCTGCTGGTCTGCCATCTTGTGGGGTGGACAGCCAGAGCCCACATATGCACTTATCCGTTAAAGGGGTCCTGGGCACCTGGGCCAGTCAGAATGACACATGTTGCAGAACAGGGAAGCGTAAGACCACGTGGCGCCCTGCCTGTAAAACCTGCAGCAGCAGGTCCCAGTCAGATGTGGGTGGGAGCTGTGGGATGGCAGGCATATGATCTCCTGGTGGTCAGGGGTGCCCTTGTTGGCTCCTTCTTCTGAGAACTGAGTTTTTCCTGCGTACTTTGAGCTCAAGTTATGGTTCATGTCTAAAACCAACCTGATCTGTAGGGAGGTCTGGATGTTAGCTAAAATTACCTGATCTGCAGAGGGTCTCTGATGCTAGTTTTGTAAAATGACCCAATCTGCAGAGGGTCTAGGTTAAAAGGAAGTTTTGATTATAATAACTGCTTTGTTGTGTTATTGTTCTACCAAGGATCCCTAAAGAATCTGCCTGTCCACATAGTGTTGGGTGACAGCAGTGTGTGTGTAGGTGAAGGTCCCAAAAGAGGCTGGTCATGACAAATAAGGCCCAGTGGGGCATTCAGTGCCCTGACAAGGAGTCTGAGATCTTACCGTAGTACTCTAGCATTACAGTGCCCTTGAATGGGAAATGGGTATGTATGAATGGGCTATTTCATTCTCTGAAGTAATAATACATTTGCTGATTTAGACAGTTACCTGAACATAAATGTTGGAACTGGTAATGCATAATAAAGGACTAATTTGAGTCCTCTAGTCTTTCAGGTACTTAAACTAAACTTCAGAGCTCAATTTCTTCGTTTCAGGGTTGCAGCATTGTAAAAACTACCATTATTCCTAGACAAAATAATAACATATGATGCTACACATTATTTTTCAGCCCCCATCAAGTCAAAATTTGGAAAGTTTGATTTAAAATGTCCTTCCACAACTCTTAGACCCTAAAAAAGGCAGGAATATTATTTTTGTTGTGATGATTTGTCAAGAATTCTGGGCAGTTGTTTCCCCATAGAATCACAGTTTAATCTGTCAGTCAAGTGATAAGCTAAGTACTCTGTAAATCACTGAGCTGTCATTTTGTCTTGTTTTCAGTGGAACACCTTGACTGTTTCTATCATGAAGAACTTTCCTTTCAAATTTAGAATAAGACAAAATACTTTTTAGCACAGGTTAATTGCTACACTTGAAGTTAAAAACTAGGGTAATTTGTTATTTTTTCTGTTAAATCATTGTTAGTTATTAGTGTTATGATATCTGTTTTGCAGAATTAGGAACTTCTTAGGCTGCTCACAAGATGATTGTTGTCTTATGCTTGGCAATAGTGAACACTCTTGCAAAGATGAAGCCATCTCAACATTGGCATGCTACTGAAAAGCTATAGTCAGTATTGGATTAAACAAAAAAAAAGGAGATAACAAAGCTAAGATATTCATAGAAAGTTCTGCCCCTATCTTTCAAATATAAATCTAGGTTTCCATTTAGGTTTTGAAATTGCCTGTCTTCAGCCTTCTGATAGCACATAGGCACAATTCACTGTCAGGAGACCTTCTGATTAGCAACTGGCTTGAATAAACAAACCTATTTACATTTCGTGTGGATTTACTTCCCATTGGACTCTACATATGTAAGTTGCCGGATGTTTCTTCATTTTGTAATGAGTCAGTGAGGTCTCCTCTGCAGTGACTCATTCTGTGCTAATAACAAAGCAGCTTGCTTAAGGCATGAGCCAATAAGTTAAATGAAGATGTGAAAAATGGCAAAAGTACGGTAGGTGACGAGGGTAAGCAAGTGCACATCAGAACAGAGGTGCTTCGTAGACTAGAGCAGTTTCTTGCAGATTTGTATTCATAGGTTTCTTAGCCGTAGCTCCACATCTTAATTCTGCACAAGCCGGAGAGCTTTCTGAACCAGAGCTAGAAAGCAGTTCAACTCTCATAACACTTTCAAGTCTGAATACTGTATGTCTAAGTTTGAAGCTAGCCAAGATCAAAGAAGAAGAATATGGAGAAGGGTGTCTACCTGCCTATACAGAATGTTGGGTTACTTAAAGTGTGTTTTGATCCTATTCAATTTGTGCTAGTATCTGCAGAATTTGATCCATCCACCTTCTTAGGTTACATGCTGACACCCTTCTTAAAGATATCATTCTTCCTTTACTATTTGATAGTCTCTTCCGAAACCTGTAGTACCTCTGCCTTCATAAGTGTCTCAGCTCACTGGCCTCTTCCTCTTCACTGCATGTTAGCTATCGTGCTGATTCATTTCCCCTTCTGAAAGGTCTTGTTTTGTTTTTCTGCCAGCAAGCTATAGAACTTGAATGACAAAGGGACTTACGACATATTGACCCTTTTGGCTCTACTGTTCACTATGTTGCTGCTCTTCTTCAAGCTGCATTTCCTGCTTGTTTCAGAAATGCTTTTACTGCTCCATTTGATTCTATAAATATTCCAAATACACAGACTGGTTGTGCTGTTGTTGCTCATTTTTATAGAATTTCTCCAGTCTGCTTCTGCTGTAGTAAATGTTCCTGGTATCTGTCTGTCCCCACCTCTGAATTTCCTTTTTGTGTTTATATATTGTCAAAAAATGAGTGCAAGACTAGCTTCCTGCCACAGTATTGCCTCAGTTTCGTCTCACTCTTAGTAGAAAAAACTCAACATTCTCCTTCAGGTGAGGTAAACTGCCTGTATATTTGATGCAACTGTTCTTCATTACTTCTACTTCAGAGGCTGCTATAATGCTCTTTTCCCAGAATCTCATTTTATCTCCTTTTCTTCCAATGTCCCTGAAGTTTCTTGTTCATCCATTTATGGTTGATCTGGTACCTGAATGTAGGAGACTGATCTATGCACTGGGAATCCAGAGGAACAGGCTGTTATGTTGTAACTCCTTCAGCAATTTCCTTTTGAAAACTCAAACTTCCCCATTTATTAATGTATTCCATTACTTGATTTATGCTGAGACTGAAATAGTACGTTCTCTACCATTACTTCTATCTCTTGCCCTTTTCACACTGTTTGAGTATTTCTTTCAGGTTTTTAAGAGCATTCATAATAAAACTCTGCTCAAGCACCACTGAAACACATCACTTACTGACACATGTGTGAATTAACACCAGTGGCTACCAGTAACCAGAAGGTGGTAACAATTTTTCAAATGCCAACAATGAAAGCAGATACACCTGGAAAAAGCTTTTACCTCAGTAATGTGCACCTCTTTGAAAATCCCTACAGATTAAACAGATTTCAGAGCATGTTTGGAATATCATAAAATGAGAGGTACTTCAAAGGAGCTGGGAAATGGCCCAACACCTACCTATTGAACTTTTTTTAAGACCTTTCTCTTATTAGGAAACTTTTATTTTCCCTAACCATGTCTGTGACAATTACTGAGAAGAAGCTGTCAGAAGTAATTGCATGGCTTCTGGCCTCAGTGAGAGGAGCTTTTTCATGCCATGACCTCATTGCTTGTCAGAGTATGTTCTTGACAGCAGCAGATTCCTCATGCTTAAGGCTACTTAGTGGTCAATCTCAATGTTTTCTTCTTTGCCAGACAGGCTGGTTTAGGTCTGGTCACTTTGAGCTTATCAGATATTAGCTTTCAATTGGTCCTTAAAAGAGGTTTCCCTGCTTGCCTTGGCAAGGTTTTGATTAATAACTGACTTCATTTTGCATCCTGAGATAGACATTTCAGTGATGAGAGTTTTCAGAAAATCTTCTAGATTTTGAGTGTTATATAAGGTACTAATAATCAGTTTATGATACATAGTCACACACTTTTGCTTTACAGTCTCTCTCTCTTTCCCTGAGCCACTGATGTTTTATCCTTATGGCCGTGTCTAAACTTCATGCTTGCATGCCAGATTTTTGTTCAGTGGGAATCTGGGTGCAGGTTAGGTGTAGCAAATATTTTCTTTCTCTAAAGATGTGACCTTTTAAATGGCACTTCCATTGATCTGGACTGGAGAGAATTGCATTCTCCTATTAAAAGCTATATTTGTACAAGCTGAAAAATTTCACCAAGTTTTATTTGTTAGCTATGGATTTTATTCTTGCAAAACCTCATTTAAATGATTGCTTTTCATTTCTGATTTCACTTTCGGCATAGCAAATTTCACACTCAAAGTGTAAGGTTCTTGTTCTAATCTATACCTCTCATTCAGTCAGGAAAATAAATATGCAAGTTTCAATTACACTGATACTATCTGTTAGACTGTGTGACCTATTGTATCCATCTAAAGGAATTGGACAAAAGACACTTTTTGCCTCTAATTATGCAGAAAAGTTTCAAGACTTTGAAGCCTGCCTTATATTGGAGTATAGGACTGGAAAACTCTGAAGAAACTTTCTTCTCCACTGCTGCCTCTGTTAGAGTAGCATACCTGTTTGCTGACCAAGCTAATAACAAATGTTTGTGAAGTACTCAGTTTTGTCTGAGAGAGAAGCCTGAGATGGATCTCGTGGGACACTTCCGCCAAGGCCTACAAACAAGATACCTCCTTCCTCAGAGGGACCCTAGTGTGTTAGTATTATATTAAAGAGAGAGAATTGAGTGCTGAAGTTACTTTGTGCTGAAGTGTTCAATATAAATGGAATCAGCATCTAGATAGCATTTCCATCTTACTGTTAGTTTATCATGTGTGTCAGCTGCAGGGCCAAAATTTTTTTAAAAACTGCCTGGATCACTGCTACGGCTCACTTCTGTCATTTTGTTCTATAAATATGCTGAAACAAATTGGAACAAGACAGATAAGGTTAAAATTGCACAATAGAGATCATGTTACATTATGCAGTGAGAGTTTGTATATATAGGAAACAGGCAAGGAGAGGACCCAAAAATATGGTAAGGTTTTACCTCCTCACCTTTTCTTAGTAACCAACCACCTTGCATGTTTTCCTTCTTTTTTTTTGGATATCTAAATTTGGTTTGAGTTTGATGTAGGATTGCAGTAGATGGCTATGAGGTGAATTACTTAACCATAGTTGTTTGGTTGGTTTTTTTCTCCTCAGATTCTGTTTCCTTCCCTTGGTTAGTGTTTTTTTTAACCTCTGCATTTGACTGCTTGACACATCTTTTGGCTGCCTTAAAAGAAAACAGGGAGAAGCAGTGGATCATGGCTACTGACATTGCTTGTGACTGACAGCTACTTGGCTTCTTTGCATTGTGTTTTTGAGACTTGTTTGTTCTGTGTGAATAATTCTTTTAGCCCTTATATTTGAACAAGGTGATTCACTGCAATACCATTTTCTATTAATTGATACTGTGACAATGGACTCAGAAAAACACAGTGGTGACATTTCCTTAGGCAAATGGTGCTTTTATTGTGGTTTTTATATATGTTGTATTGGCTACTAACAAGTATACTCTAGTCTTACATTTTGAATGCTTTTTCTTTGTGTCAATTTTTGGCAAAGATATAAAAGCAAGTCATTTCAGGCTACAAAAACAGAACCTGTAATGTAGAGACAGCAGTCGTATACAGGTGTTTATTGTTCAAGAACTAAGCAAGAGATGCACTTCTGGGAGCAGATGTTTAATGGGTTGAAAACCACACATATAATACTGATATTAAATTTATTAAAAGCATTTGTCCTTTTTTCTCACAATACATGAGTTTCAAATCAGTATGCTTTATTCAAGTTTTCTCTGGCAGTCCTTGTTACTTTAAGTCTATTAGCAGGCCATTCTCACTTTCTTGTTTCTCCTTAAGAGTACTATAATGGCATTGCATGATTGGACCACAGCTTGGCCAGAATCTGGAAATGCATAGGTTCCAGCCTTTCCTAAATTGAAAATTCCACAAAACATGCAAACATCTTCTAAGCTGAAAAGCTGGAGGTCTGTTTCTTTTTTCCTTTCTTTCTTTTTTTTTTTTTTTTACTAGAACAAGCTAATAAATTCATATAAAATGTTTAAAACCAGATTCTTTCATTGTCCATTTTGTAATTTTATAAGTTCTTTTCCTGAATCCTGTGCTCAGTTTAGTAAATGTTAGTGGCTTCCCAATTTGAAACATACTTTGCAAAATACCTTTAAAAATCTTTAGGAAATTCTTTCTTTCTGATCTCATAAGTTCAGGTGAGTTGGTGGAGGATCTCATACCTGTGGGAAGCCATGAGTTGTGCATTTGAAAATACCTAAGCATAATATTTATTGGAAAGAAAGCTAACACACTTTCAGTTTTCTTGTGGTCTAAGAGTTCAGCAGAGCAGAATGCTTAGTTTGCTTATATTATTTTATTGAGAATAGAAACAGAAGAGATGTATACTGTGACATTCAAGGGGGTTCTTTTGTCATTCTCCTTTTAAGACTGGACACTAACCAAATTGGCAAGACAGCTGACATGATGAGGAAAACCTAAAGTAAAACAAAAACTTCAGAGACCAGACTACTAATGGTGGGACAACCAAATAAAAAACAAAGGGGTGGGATGGTCAAGGGGTGAAAAAATTAATAACAAGGGTTCTGGAGGAGAGCATGAAGCAGAGCATGCCTGACAGCACCCACTGCTTTCAGAAGGGGAGCAGGCAGCCAGTGGAGCTCCACAGCATGGTGAGACAGGCAGACTGGGCAGGGTCCAACCCCACCTGGGACAATCACTGGACAAATCAATTTTTTTAATTTTTCAGTCCCAGGTTAATCTGAACACCTTCCTACAGTATGGTATGGGAAACAGCAAAATGAATAGGTGAGTACACGGTGAGTTTTACTGAACAGTAACCAAAGCTCATAGGGAAAAGAAGGACCTCAACCAAGACATTTGAAAATAAAGCACTGTCTGAAGTGGAAAAGAAAGGGGCCTAGCCTAAGCATGGGAAAGCTGATCCCTGCCAGCTGTAAACGAGACAGCACATAAAATAAAGCTATGTTCTAAACTATGGGGAGGAATGGAGAAAAAAACTTTATCTGCCATACTTTCAAACCATGAATTTGAGGAACCTTGCCTAGATGAAGGAAAAACAAATCAACCTGACTGCAGGACATCAGTCAGACATCCTGAAGATTTACAAATTAGAGAAACGAATGCAGTGTTTGAGGAGCACAGAAACTGAAAAAATCCTTATGTATCCTCAAATGGCAGACCCCAAGAAGACTAGGGAGCTAATCAAAGTATTTTATCTCTAGAAAGACTCCCTGCCCCGGAAAGCTGCTTGTGTGTCAGCAGTCCATTTGAATTATGTAACTGACAAAAGCAGTACTCAACAGGACTCAATTTGCTGGATACCATGTAAGAATTGATACACTTATGCAAGTGTGCTGGGAGGCAAGAAGGAAAAAGGTGAGCAATTTTAATGAAGGGCACCCAGGTGGGAAAAAATGAGTGCCAGATTATTTTGTAGAGACACATCAGTCCTAGCAGTGTGAGTTAAATGTGTCTTTGTTTTCACTAGGATTGAATGCTGGAGATGTCACAGTAGAGACTGCTCCCTACCTCACTCTGCAACTGGAGAGACAGTCAGAGGGTGATGATGGAGGTGAAAGAACTTCAGGCTGCTTCCGCATTTCAGGAGTATGAAATCTAACAAGGTTCAGAGAAGATGAAAAGTTAGCACTATGTGGAGAGAACAGGCAGAAGAAATAAGAGAATCACTGTGTGGGGACTGTGGCATACTTTGTGCAGAAGTCTTCATTTTATCTGTTATATGGAGTAAACAACCAGATTATCTTTTCCGAGAGAAATGTTTTGGGGGCTTTGTGTCTGTTGCATCACTACATAGCTCTGCAAGATGTTTTCTTGCAGAGAGAAGGTAGAAGATGGATGGTGTAACTGCATGATGTATTTGCATAGCTTACCTGCGTATTGTGTGCTACATTTTATTAAAAGGTAGAGGCTGAACAATGGGAAGAAAAGTTGCTTCTTGGTTTGTCCAAAAGTGCTCACCTGGGGTGGAGTGAAATTTTCTGGGGAGATTATGTCCCTTGGAGCCACTGACCACACTGGACTGGGGGTCACTTCTGGTGAGCTCCTGAGAAGAGCAGTAGTAAGAAGCAAAGACTATCAGTTTGTGGGGATAGCAGGCCAGTAAGACCTTACCTAAAAAGCCAAAGGGGTCACTGTGTGATGTCAGTTGCAAGCCAGGAAGTCCTAGAAAGCTTTTGTGCTAGCAGCAAGACTGGAGGAAAGGACTGCTGTGTGTTAGTGGAAGGGAAGTGAAAAACTTGTTTTCCACACTTTTTGTTGTAATCTGTCCTGGTTTCAGCTGCAACAGAGTTAATTTTCTTCCTAGTAGCTGGTACAGTGCTGTATTTTGGATTTAGCATGAGAATAATGTTGATAACACACTAATGTTTTAGTTGTTCCTAAGTAGCGCTTATCCTAAGTTAGGGATGTTTCAGTTTCCGATGCTCTGCCAGCAAGCAGTTGCACAAGAAGCTGGGAGGGAGCATGGCCAGGACAGCTGACCTGAACTAGCCAAAGGGCTATTCCGTACCATACAATGTCATGCTCAGTATATAAACTGGGGGGAGTTGGCTGGGAGGGGCAGATCGCTGCTCAGATGTTGGTCAGCAGGTGGTGAGCAATTGCATTGTGCATCACTTGTCTTTTCTTGGGTTTTATTTCACTCTTTTTGTTATCTTCCTTGCTATTACTATTATTATTACTATATTTTATTTTAATTATTAAACCATTCTTATCTCAGCCTATGAGTTTTACTTTTTTTCCCAATTGTCCTCTCCATCTCACCAGGGCGGGAGAAGCGTGAGCGAGTGGCTGTGTGGTGCTTAGTTGCCAGCTGGGGTTAAACCATGACAAATCTGTGACATACCAGAGCTAAGTTTCATTTATGGGATTGATCTCTTAGTGTTTGAGAGTTGATAAACCTAACTGTAGGGATTTTGTACCTCTTAGTGGGCTTTGTTTTATAAAGCAAAGAAAGCAGTTTCTCTAAAAGGCAGACCTGGGGTTCACCATGCATGTCACTCAAACCACAAATAACTAACCTTTGTCCCACAGATGGGCTGGAGAACTGAGAACTTCTGTAGCTTTTGGGAAAAAAATATCCCTGTCCTGAGTTGTTAGAGTCCAATACTCCCTGACCAAGTTCTTTTAGATACTCCACACATGGAGGGTGTAATACTTAATATCAAATTTACTTATTTGAAGATCTTTGATGTATGGGATTTCTGATTTAGCAGAGCAATAGAAAATATACTGAAAACACAATACAAATTCCAAATCTAAGTTATGCTTAGCATAACAGTTGCAATATACTGTTCAATCACAATGCCAATGTGATTCCCATTATAGGCCTCTTTAATATACTCACCATCATGACACTGGGCATTCACAGTTGCTGGGAAGGAATGCATGGATTGAAGCCAGCTCAAGCCCATTGTTTTTTTTGAAATACTTTTGCTAGTTGTCTAGCTTTTATAATCTATGTTGGGCTGAATCATGTATTCACCCTAGCCTTCCATGATAGCCTGGCTGACTCAGGGAGAGCTTTGCACTCTTTTAATGAACTCAAGGAACCACCAGTTAATCCAACTGTTGATAGGTGCTTACCTAAAAAAAGGCTACCCTCTGGTCCCCTTTATGTTGAGATGAAGTCAGTTTATTTGCAAAAGCTGTGGTCAGTCATGCCCTGCGTTATTCTCTGAGCATGTCGCCCTTTCCCATCCCCTATAAGCCTTCTACCATTTTTAGGGTTGTATTAGTCAGTCACATGTGTTGAGGCACAAAACTGCAATACTTGTGAACTGTAAAGCAATAAAATGCTTTGGATCAGCAGAAATTCTTAATTTTGAGAATTTTTGCAATGGTTCATTTTAATATTGACCTTTTTTGATTGCTTTTAATATAAATTCTGTGAAACTTAAAGGGAAAAGGTCACACTGAAATGATTTGATTTTTTACTTACTTTTTTTTTTTTACTTTAAGAAGTGTCAAAACAAGTCACTTGGGTTATTGCCAGATATGTTCCTCTGATGCTATATTTTAAGCCAGAAATGTAGTCCTTTCTAAAAAATTGTTTTGTTTTTGTCCAATCAGAAATTTATTTCTAGTTGTCCTATCCTCCAGACAGCTGGAAAAACTCCTAGCCAGCTGAGTTTAGTGTTAAAACAGTTTGAGAAAATGGGCTGCTTGTACACACAGGAACAGATCATGTTAGGCCAGTTAATCAAAATTAATCAAATGCTATTTTTTGCTGTTCAAGAAATGAACGGTAATGATAATTCTTCTTTGAGAAATATATTCCATGTATTATGTTACCAGTATAAAGATGATATTTTTTTTAAGTTGAGAAACTTGATGCAATTGACTGACACAGTAGACTTTAATTGAAACTCTGGCTTTCTGGCATCTACCCTGATTCTAATAAAGTAACTAGGGTCTTAAATCTTATGCTTTTATGCATGACCAAATCGTATTTTCCACTGTTAAAGAGTTTGCATGATGGGGAAAAGTAGATCTTCATCTAACATGAAACATGGGCAGATCTGGCTTGCTTCAATTTGTAAAATGACACACAAAAACATTAACGCTGTCACTGTGCCTGTCTCATTTCCTGGGAATCCTTCCATTATACGTAGGCATTCCTGTGAAAGCTGGAAGCTTTGTCTGTGTTGAAAAGCAGCAGAGATCCTTGTAATGAGAGCAGCTATAGACTGTCTGTAGAGAAAGTCATCAAATGCCCCAAACAAACCACAGATCTTGATGTAGATAACACTGATCCAGAATACACCTACTCTCTGTTCAGTAAGAAAAAGGGAGTTGTAGAACATTTTGCAGACAAATAGTACTTTTCTGTGCTAGGAACTGACTTCATCAAAATCAAACTTCCGTTAACCTCATAAGCAATTACAGAAAATGTCAAGCTCCTGATAACATCAAGGGAGTTGGCTGCTGTTACAATGTGTGATAAGTAGCATACATGATAGATGGCAGTTTAATTAATATACTGGAAATCTTTCCTTGATTAATCTGTAGTATATAAATCACATTAATCAAGAAGGAGTCTTTCTACTGTTTAATTTTATAGGCGTTATACTGTCAGAAGAGTTTATTAATGGGTATGTGCATCTTTGATTATCACAAATGCTCTCAAGGCCAAACTGGAAAGGTAATAGATTCTTATTCCTTCATCTTAGATTCTTTGACTTTCTGCCTGTACTGGGAGGAACATCAACTTTAACAAGACTTTGAGAGTAAAGGACATGGTCTCATTGAAAGCATGGGTTAAAATTTACTTGTGTCAACTGGTTCTTAAGTAGCACTCTATTGCATTGAGCTGCTATGTGATACATTAGCTGACTAAATGATTGTTGTGGGGATATGTAGAATTTTTCTGTAAATGCTTTTACTCTAAAACAGTAGATAGAATTTCTGTAGTCTTGTGTATGCTCTGTTTGTGTTCTGTATCATGTATTATGACCAAGAATAGTATTTGTCTTGCTTTGGAAAGTATCCTATTTCTAGCTATTTAATATACATATAACCCGATATCACTGTTTCACACTAAAAGGGATATGTAGTCTTGTGTATGCTCTGTTTGTGCCAATACTTAACTAAGCATTATTTTCAATTCTAATTTTCATTAGTGGACATGGTGTTAATCACAGTATTGTAGAAAAATCTGTGCATAAAATGGGTGTCTCCTTTTGCTTGTTCTACTTGTAAGAGTAATGGTTGAAGATTTGCTGCTGTGTCTCTTAAAGATTGGTGTCAATTTAGTTGCTCAAATGCTAAATTAGTTTTGAATCTCCACTGTCTCTACTGGTTATCATTTTCATTAGTATCTGAAATGATGTAAAACAGACATTTGGACCATTTTCTAAGGATTGCATCTGGCACAGCTGTCTTCTCCATAGTACAGGCACTGTGGGCTATATTCAGGTGATCTAAATGCCACTGAGATGCTGGG
This sequence comes from Buteo buteo, assembly GCF_964188355.1. Classification (NCBI taxonomy): domain Eukaryota; kingdom Metazoa; phylum Chordata; class Aves; order Accipitriformes; family Accipitridae; genus Buteo; species Buteo buteo. The sequence continues at coordinate 18,499,462 of NC_134190.1, read as the reverse complement.
ACATTATGTGCTAGTCCCTACGTTTTGTTCATCTCTGTTAAGGGCATGGGAACGTAGCTGACACAGTGTGAGTGCATGTCGTGGTTTAACCCCAGCCAGCAACTAAGCACCACGCAGCCGCTCGCTCGCTCCCTCCCCACCCAGTGGGATGGGGGAGAAAATCGGGAAAAGAAGTAAAACTCATGGGTTGAGATAAGAATGGTTTAATAGAACAGAAAAGAAGAAACTAATAATGATAATGATAACACTAATAAAATGACAACAGCAATAATAAAAGGATTGGAATGTACAAATGATGCACAGTGCAATTGCTCACCACCCACCAATCGACACCCAGTTAGTCCCCCAGCGGTGATCCCCCGCCCCCACTCCCCCCAGTTCCTATACTAGATGGGACGTCCCATGGTCTGGAATACCCTGTTGGCCACTTTGGGTCAGCTGTCCTGGCTGTGTCCTGTGCCAAGTTCTTGTGCCCCTCCAGCTTTCTTGCTGGCTGGGCATGAGAAGCTGAAAAATCCTTGGCTTTAGACTAAACGCTACTTAGCAACAACTGAAAACATCAGTGTGTTATCAACATTCTTCGCATACTGAACTCAAAACACAGCACTGTACCAGCTACTGGGAAGACAATTAACTCTGTCCCAGCTGAAACCAGGACAGTGCGTCAGCTTCATTAGTGAAACAGCACTCTTCTTTTCTACCATTACTCGCAGAATGTTTTGTGTCAGGGTAAACTTATATTCACTACTTTACCACATGAAAACTTTCCTAAGTGGAATATGGAGGTTTCATAGTCCTTTATCTTAGATAAAGGAATCAGTAAAAGTTCAAAATCAAAACTGAAGGAGGCAACCTTTTGACAGTTGAGCCTAGCTTTCCCAAATATTTTAGTTGTTGAACTTTACTAGGATGAATTTTTTTAAAACCTTAAAATTTAGTCTTGAACATTGAACATGAATTTTGCATTTCCCTCTTGACATTTACAGCTCTTCCATGTTGGCTTGTTTGTCACTGTCATCCAGTTAAAGAAGCCATATGTGACTTTCATAACTAACAAAAATCAGTCAGATAGCAACTAATCATAGTGCTCACCAGAGATCTGCATACCAAAATCTATTTATTCAGATGTGACAGCTTGGCATAGCCCAAGACGACAGTCTGAGAAGCATGTGTTTTATTTTCCTGAAAGGATTTTCTTTTCAGTGCACTTGCCTCAAAATTGAGGCAGTTCATGACATTATGGTTGGAAGTCTTGGAAGCGGCTTCTAGCGTCTCAAAATCAACCAGTAGGATTGGTTCATTAAAAAAAAAATCTAAAAGAAAATAAATCTCTGAGAAATCATTTGTGTAAGAAAAAAACCCCAAACAACCACCAAAACACACAAAAACTCACCCTGTAATCTCTGTTCTGCAGTGTTTCCACAGTAGTAAAGAAACTAAAGACAGAGGCACAGTGCAGATGTTTTACCATGTTTTAGCATTTTGAAAGAGCTTTTATTCTGTCAAACCTTATTTTGGAAAAGGCAAAGTTCTTGAAAGGGCTGGATCCCAGTGCACACAAGATAGTATTTAAGTCTCCTTATCTTTTATCCCCTTACTGGTGGTGCTTTAGAAGGAAGTTTGGTATGAGTAAAAGCACTGCAGCTTTTAAGGTGAATGCTAGAGAAGCTGAAAGCAAAAGAGCCTTAAGCATGCCTGCGGGGAGATTCATTTTAGCACGTAGAATGAGAACCTTCCACAGTGATGTGTTACAGTTCACAGTGCTGTTATAGGGGACCAAATCAGGAGTAGTTTCATTGAAGTCAGCAAGCAAAATTGTAAGTGAAATTTGAAGAGAGTCCTTAATTTTGTCCTAGGATTTGGTGTGTTGCATGCTATATGCATGCTTATTTTTAAATTAGCATCTTGCTTCTTTTCTGGAGCTCACCAGGTAAACAGGTTTTTGCTGACCTTAAAAAGGTTACAGCCAGGCAGTGTAACCTCTCAAATGTAATGGACATTTCAGGGGAATACAAGCAACAACTCCTGTGTGCCTTCACAATGCAATGGTGATCTGTTGAACAAGGACACAGATATAAGTTATTCACATATGGTGTTGCCCAGAGGCAAACAGGAGAAGTGAAAGCAGGGGACCAGCTCTTCAAAGATTACCTCCACTGATTGTCAGTTTTGCCCATTTCGTACCTTCTTTCTGAGCACCACTTCAACACAAGGCAGGTCAATATCACTCTCTCTTCCAATGTAAGAAGTACTGAGAGGCTACAGAAGCTTGTTTCAAGCAGAGCTGAAAATATAATTGTTGCAATACAATAAGCTGAAGTTTCATCCATTCAGGCATAATGCCTTTCAAAAGGAATGTAACAATTGCGTAGCTTGAATCCCCCTCCCTTCCTCTCTCTTAGTAAATACTTCCATATACCATTGAAATGCTCTTACTTTTGTTACCTGACCAGAAAGGAACTCCCGAAACACACAAAATATGTTTAGAGAGGAGACATGGCTTTATTCTGCAGAGGGTGCAAGGTGGAAGATTTCCACAAACCGAGCACACTTATTGAGGTTTTCAGTCCATACTTATACACTACAGTTAAAGCACCACGCCTGTCAAATACGTATGTTCCACCTAACGATTGCATATTCATTATGTTGAGCAAGCATGACATATTGTTCTCTTGAGCAATCATCCCAGAGTCCTCTCCCTCCTGCCCGGGGGTCTCTGGTGGTTTTAGGTGGTCGTTTGGGGAAGAATACCCCTCCTCCTTTTGTCCTCTTATGGGCATGCCTCATCTGTGGACACCAGGGGCCAACCCGCCCAAGGAGGATGTATGTGCTTAATTAGCAAGTCTGTGACTCTGAAATGTCCATTCTCTGGTGCCTTGACTATTATCCAAACACTCCTTAAGCATCCTCTGTTGTAAGCAGAGTCTTAAACTAGATAAGCTTTACCTTGAGTCCACATAATCTAACCCGTCCTTGAATAGCAAGCATACCACACTTTTCATGTTTTGTTTTTTTTCTTTAAGCTATCACTACCTCCTTATTTGTTAATCAGTCTTTTGAAGGCTTGAGGCAACGCTTTGGTCCCTTCCCTCATGAATGAAAGGAGCCTTAACCTCAGATCACACAAGACAAAGTTCCAGGATTTAAATATAGACATACGTGTTCCCTAGTGCCTGCACTTAAGGAAACATGTTTTCTGCTTTTCTGTTTATATTTATACTAACTGAATTGATAGACAATGTTAATGCATTCAAGACAGTCTTATAAGAACAAATTTATCAAGAGTGAAATGGCATTTACACAATTGATAGAGGTATCCCACATTTCAGCCATTGACTGCATCTTTCAGCCTTTTGATCAGACTGGTTCATTTCAGAATCATAGCTCTTGATCTTGGATGGTAATAAAAAATAAACCCTCAAAACAAACCCTTCCCTAAGGTGTGATTATCCGTCTGGCTGACACCAGTTATTTCAAGCTGTTACTACAGTCCATTTCCTTTGCATTTCAAAAAAGATAAATATATATTGAATAGAATCATCTTAGGGATACCCTTTAGGGAAGCGTTTTAGTTAAGAACTAATTAATTTTTTCACCATAAAAGTGAAAGTTCATACCATGATATTTTACTCTTGAACATGACTATGCCAGTAATTGCTTGCTCATTGTCACTCTTCTGCTAGTTGCTACGTCCCCATGGCCACTATGAGGACAGGTGGTAGGTATGTACTTGAATCAATACTGTCATTGTAAAGCACAGTGGCTTATTCTCTCAGTCCGCTTCTAGCTGGTCCAGTCTTTCTCAGAGAGCATGGTCTCTCTCAGCCTGACAACAGTGGATTCACTATGCAGACTGCTTAATTAGGAGAGTGTTAAATTAATCATTTAGAGGAGATGAGGATAGTGCTCTCATCGTCTAGCAGCTTCATTCTAAATAAAGCCATCATTCTCCTTTTCAAGAGTTTAATAAGTTCTTATACATTGTTTCTCATGTTAGCTTACTGGTTTTTATCCTCTTTAGTACATATAACCGTTAAAAAAACGAGTGTAACAACTATTATAATCAATTCACCAAGTTCTCACACTCCAGTCATTAGAAAATCTCATGTACAGTTCCTGCTTTATTTATCTTTAAAGATCCTTTAAGTATTCTCTAGTCTGTAGAAAGGTATTTCATAAGAGTTTTCATCAGTCCTTTGATGGACCACATATATTTCTCCTCATTAGTCTTTTCATTTTACAGTCATTGTGTCTTGGTACTGTGTCTTTGTACAGTCACATTCTAGTTCTTTACTTTTGTTGTACAGCTACAATAATTTATGTGTCATATTGGACTTCAGTATCTCTTCTTTACAGCATTTTGTTTCTTTGCACTAGCTGTAGTGCAAAGCATAGAAATTTTGGAGAATTGTGTGTTGTAATGCTAAAATATTTTATGATAATAATGATTTTTAAACAGCAGCATGGATTTGGCTCATACTCAGGTATTGGATGCTACTCACTGAAATGCTAACACTACATTTTTTTGTTTGTTTTGTTAATATATACCTTAAGAAAATAACATTAAGGATTAATATAACTGAAGAATAACCTGCATTGGTTTATAGGAGGAGGCTTACTTGACTAGTATTGAATTATGCCTGGTCTGGAGACATGCCCTATATAAGCAGAAAGCATCCTTTCCAATGCAGACATTCATAGTTATCTCAGCTAAGATGATACTTGTTAGAGAATGCCTGAAATTCATTGTTACAGCCTGCCTATTGAAGATCTCTAAATCACAACAATGCTGTCTTTTTTCAGGCAGGTTTCCTAAGACGCAAAAAGATGTTCTTTGTTCAAATGATTATCATTTAACAGTGAATAATAAGGTGTCTGTAAGCAGATACACTGACTGGCTACATTTCAATGTCAGTGGGAGATATCTAAACCTACTGTGTTTATGCATCTCAGCTGAAAATGATATCTTTGTTTGGTGTCCATTAAAATAGTTCATAGTAAAGAAAATCAGACCAAAACCAGTATTTCATTCAAAAAATGCTAGTATTTTTGCTATTATCAACACACTGTAGGAAGGTGTATCAGTATTTGAGAAAATGCCTGGACCTGATAGAATGCCCCAAGCTACATCAAATAGCCTACTGCTTATCAGAAGAGTGTTGTTTTTCTGAGGGTTTAAATACATATTACTTGAAAGAGCAAAAATCCCATTAATTTACAGTAATCTGAGACAAAGTTTCTCGTTTGTATTTAAACAAATATATTTGGAACCTAATGTGACACCTTCACTTTCATTGTTCTTATTGGTATTCAACACACTTGTCAAACCTAAGATAGGAAATAAACATTTTCCTTAAGACCATAGTCTTAATAATTACATTTTCAGATAGTATTTCTTTTCAACAAACCTGCCTTCTGACAGGAATAATTTTTCCTATCATCTCTCTCACATATCTGATTCTGTAAAACAAGCTGGGCTTTTCCTTTTTCTTTTTAATAGTAGATACTTCCCTCCCCTGGTGTTTTCTCAAATTCTAGATTGGACACATCTCTCCCTGTAATAGAAGATCTAACATAAGTTGAAAGACATGAAGTAGGTATGTAAACAAAACAGAATTTGTCACTGAATACACCTATTTTACAGGCTGCTGGTGCAATAATATGCCTTATTCTGATTTTCTGCTTTGTCTCTCGTGAAACACACTGTGGCTTTTTCTGTGGGTGATTGATACAAACACTTCCTTTCATTCCCATCTTTCTTCGCCCTCCAGTGAACACATTCAAATAACTCACTATCTAAAAGTTACTGTGCTCACTTAAGGAATAGAAGTGATGTTCTGGAAAGTTATCACAGAAATGAAAAAGATTGTTATATCCATTGTGTATGAATTTACAAAATGCTTATTCTACTAATAGTGAATGGCTATAGGATGGAGACAACAAGTTCAAATATACATAAGAACTTTCAGGAGGGAAAAAAGGATTAAAAATTTAATAAATTAAAAGTTGAACTAATAAAATGAATTATTAAAAAACTTTATTTCTTTATTGACACTATGTATGTAGCAGAAGAAACTTAAATGTAACAACGTGATTGCAGTGAATATTTCAGTTTCTTAAATTTTGTGTACAATTCTCAGCTGCTTTTTCTGTAACATGTCCCTGGTACATAGGAAACTCTGACAGCTAGTGAAGTAGGCTATACGTACTCTAAATATACCCTTCTGCTCAAGATGTTGAATTGGTCCAAAACGAGAAAGCGAGAAGCGGTCTATCAGTCTGAGAGTCGTTGTTATAGCTGTGGTTTTCATTGAGGGCCTAGGTTCAGTTTTCTGAGTTTTGCTGCCCCACACTGGGATTACAAGAAACTACATCGCAAAATTCTGAACAGCAAAAAGCAGTGAGAAAAGCAAAGTGAAGGTATGTGAAAGCCATGCATTTTGTAACAGTTTCCTGTGGTATTTACAATTCAACCATATTTCCTCTAGCCTTAATTGTAACACAGCCACGCTAACAGTTTTTGCACTTGTGAATTTGTGCTTTTAACTGTTTCTCAGATCTTATTTAGTTCCTAGCTTCTCTTATTTCTTTGCCATTCCCATTTTCTCTTATACAGTGAACACTCAATTGTATTTGTCTCAATTAGTTTTAAACTATTGTATTTTTAAAATAATTTAATTTATTTTAGTCCTAATTTGCACAGGCTTGGACTCAGTTCTGTGGTTCTGTATTCATTCTAAATTGTATGTGTAAGTAGTTTAAATAGGTCCAGTACTATTAGTTGCATTTTCTATTTTGTTACATTCTGTGATTATCCAAGAAGTTTTATACAGGACTGATGGCTTGAAAAACACTGGGCCCTTCTGACAAGTTGGGAAGGAGAAACTAATGCCAGTTTCTATAAGGCACAACTCATTCCTTCTCTGTCAAATCATACTGGCTTTCTATTTTGACCCTTCCTGCCTTTCTCATGTCCAGAGTGTGGCATATTGTATAAATACTCAAAAGATACTTTTATTAATGGGTAGGTGCTACTCTAAAACCAATTGTACTCCTGCAAGTATAGATTTTGAATTTGTCAAAGTGTTGACAGTATTTTCTGAGTGAGGTACTACTAGTTAGGCATTCTTCAAGACATATGAGCTTAGATGCCTAACAGATGTATCAGTTTGTTCATTCAATAGGCTCACATTAGACTTTGTGCTGACAACAGAACTGTCCAAGCCTTAAGAACTTTTCTGCAGGACTCTCTCCCCGAAACAGTGGTTGCACCACTGATAAAGTTACACCTCAGTTGGTGTTCCACTCATGATCATGGTAAGTCTCAGTTCTAGGCCCACTTCTGATGTGACCTGACTTGTAGCTCAGTCCTTGAATTATTGTGATGATGGCCAAATCTCTTGACTGAATGAAAGGGCAAAATCAGGAGATGGAGTTCCAGAAGACTTTTCTCTCTGGTCAAAGCAAGTATAGTAGAGGCAATTATAGCACAGTTCTGAGCCACAGGGCTGGGTGTTTTCCTGAACAGCTCTCACAGGCTTTATTCATTGTCATTGTTCAGAATTCACAGTTATGGCCCAAAACACCCTGCTCAAGTGTTCAATCTGAACAGTTGGTTTCATCTGATAAAATCACACATTGGGCTAATGACAGAGGCTAATTAACTGAAGCAAAATCCAGACAGGACTGATGGACTGGTGCTAATGGAATGAAGAAATTAAATACTTGAAAGTTAAGGGAAGGATTGCATCTTTTCCTATAAGTGAGGTCTTGAGATCATTACTTTCTGTCAAGTTTGGATTTATCTAATGGGATTCCTCCTCAGTTCTCAGTGGTTGTTACCAGGAGAGACAGTGACCAAGATACGCACCTATGCTTAACTAGAAGGCTGTAAAATTCTTTCCACTTAGAATTTGGTAATGCTATTGATATATTTATCTTTGGGATTAGAACATCAATGTCCTTTATGTAGAGTTTAAATTTAAATCAATGTGCAGATGAAAAGTAGTGTAGAAGTGGTAGTTCCCTTATTATGCAAATGTGTCACCCTGAATACCTATCAGTCCTCTGTGATCCTTCTACCAAATGGTGAAATAGGATGGGTAAGGACCTGCTTATTTGTAAGACTCTCTTTTAGGGCACCTTAATTTTAGTATTAAACTGTTGATTAAAATGAGAGGAAGAATTTATCTGTTTGTCCATACATTATTAGGTAAGTTTTCTCTTCTCCATCTGTGCTGGTTTTGGCTGGGATAATTTTCTTCATAGTAGCTGGAATGGGGTTATGTTTTGGGTTTGTGCTGGAAACAGTGTTGATAACCCAGGGATGTTTTCAATATTGCTGAGCAGTGCTTGCACAGAATCAGTGCCTTTTCTGCTTCTCACCCCACCCCACCAGTGAGGAGACTGGGGGGGCACAAGGAGTTGGGAGGGGACACAGCCGGGACAGCTGACCCCAACTGACCCAAGGGGTGTTCCAGACCATAGGACGTCATGCTCAGCATGTAAAGCTGGGGGAAGAAGAAGGAAGGGGGAGACATTTGGAGTAATGGCATTTGTCTTCCCAAGTAACCGTTATGCATGCTGGAGCCCTGCTTTCCTGGAGATGGCTGAACACCTGCCTGCCCATGGGAAGTGCTGAATGAATTCCTTGTTTTGCTTTGCTTGTGTGCACAGCTTTTGCTTTCCCTGTTAAACTGTCTTTATCTCAACCCATGAGTTTTCTCACTTTTACCCTTCTGATTCTCTCCCCCATCCCACTGGGGGCAGTGAATGAGCGGCTGTGTGGGGCTTAGTTGCCTGCTGGGGATAAACCACAACACCATCTTTGGTTTAGTAATTGTCTGAAGGTATGGCTTTTATGAATGTATGGATATACTGAAGGTGGATACCTACTGACATTGTAGACATAGCAGTGATTTCAGTTGTTAACTTAAGTCCCTGCAACAGGAGACCTTGATAATCATGCTTCTAATGTCTAGGTAATGTATTCAGTTTTATCCGAGTCAAAAACCTTTTTCCTTGTTCTGTTTATCTCGCTGGTTTACATGATTCTAATGACAAGTAATGAAAAAACATATTTACACTAAGCTGCAGCCTTGCTGACACCATCTAACTAAAACTGCTCTTTGCAAGAGTGCACCAAGAAGCAAGAGTGAAGGCAACCCCACAATACAGACTTTTTACACATTTTGATGATTTTACATGGGGTGAAAGAATAAGATTTGTTTGTCATTAGCGCAGTATAAAAACATGTAAACAAAACGTTGTTCTTCTCTTAAATTCAGTTGATATCTCATACCACTAAAAGTAATAAACATGAAGAGGAAAAAAAAAGTAATAATTATCAAAAGAAACTTCTTATTCTTTAGTGCAGGAGTTAATATCTGCACTAAAAGGCTGTTCCAGTCAAGATCTCAGTCTGGTCTCTGGAGAGGAACATGTTTAATTCCAGGTACCTAATTATTGCATTGACTGCAGTTGTCAACATTTCCTGTTTTGATAGACTCAACAATATAAAATCAGAGATTAACAGTGAAATGGAAATTATTTTTAAATATAGCCCTTAACTGTCTTCAAAATTGCGTTAGCATCTGCTTTGAAATTTATTGGTGTCTCTATACTCTATGAATGCTGAGTATTAAAATAATGCAGAATTAGAAATATCTCAAATTCACTGTTTATAGTGGTTTATCAGTGCTTTGCCAGTAGTTATGATTGAAAGAATAGATCTTAATATTTAATTTTTTTTTTAATTTTATTTTGGGATGTTACTATTAAACTGGGAGTTCTAAAATTAATTTTAAAATGAGGGAAGATCTTGATAAATGTAGGCATTATAAGTTTAGGTAGAACTTATTTAAAACCTTTATTGCTTATAAAGTCCTGCTTAGCATCTTTGGATTTGCTCTGCCATCAGTTCCATTGCTGTTCTCCAACACATCAGGCATACCTTTTCTCGCCAGGTGCAGATGCCTGACTATTGTTACTGAGTGTTTTGAATTCTCCACTCTATAGGTGGGGCTTGATTTTCATCCATAGGCTTACTGGTCAGTTTCTCAGTTGCTTGGGCTGTGAAATGACAGATCCTTGGAGGAGAAGGTGCTTGTCCTCCCTGGCTGTTCCTGGAGACAGCTACCTCTGCAGCACATCCTCCATGGAGTCTGCCTGAAATCTAATGACTTGGCTGTCAAGAAGCGCTTTCAGATTTCGTTTCTTCTCTTGCTTGCTTTCATCCTCCTCCTGTTTCAAACATACCAGAATAAGCATATCTCCAGTCTTTGTTTTCACTAGTTTCTGTGACATGACACTTTCTTAGATGGTCTTCTTCTACAAATATATTTTAAAATAAAACGTTTATAAGAGGTGTCTTTATTATCAGGGACATATCTTTACGGGAGTGAACTTGCACAGTCTTAAGGAATTTTTTTTTACCATTTAACAAATTTCCTAGGCTTTTAGTTTGGTCTTTTTTGCTCTCTGGAGAAATGAAAATGGTTGTTTGGGTGCAGCACAAATGAGTTTAACTCATAAGTTCACTCCTCAGTCTGAAAAATTATGTGATTTTTTTTTTTTTTAAGTAACATTGCATTTAATAATCCTGTGTATTAACTTCTCATACTTTTGTTAGAGAATTTTATTTCTCTCTACTAACTGAACAGGGGAGGGAGCAAAAGTACTATTCTGATTTTCTTCATCATTAATTCACTGTGACCTAATACGTGGGGAAAGTCAAATCAGGATTGCTAGTTAGACTGACTTTGAAAAGGAATCAAGTTCTTCTTCTTTCTCTTCCCTTTTTACAATCCCACTTCTCACCCCATCATCTATTTCTGCTTAGAACTTAGGCATCACCTTTCCCAGCAAGTTAAGATAGTTTCAGAAGATAGTTTAAAGAACTTACAACTTATTTGGATTTATACCTCATTTTTTATCACATGAACAAGCTTACCGATTTGACTATATCACACCAGTGGTCCAAATCTTTGTCCTCATGACTCGCAGTGAACTTTTGAATCCAATGATTCATTTTCCAATTAATTTTCCAATGAAACTCAAACTTTTACAGATTGATAAACATCTACACTTTCTAGTCATTTGCACAAAATTTGGCATTTGGAGTATAACAGTCTTGCCAGGGAAGAGCTATTTCTTGATTGCTGCTCAGAAGACAATTGTTTAGCTAATGGTGAACTTGAGTGGGGTATAAGAAGGAAAAAGGCTAATTGTCCCTGCCCCATACTGTATATGTTAGGGAGGATAGTTTCAGAGGACTTTTTGTCTCCTCACAAATTGGAATCCCAATTAGAATTAGTGTAACACATCCCATAAATAATGCAGGGAATAAAGCCAAGAGCTTGTAATGTCTGGTATAATGACATAAGCATGCCGATGTATAAGCATTTTATATAACTATGAACAACATGACTTTGAAAGGGGCAAACAAAAACTTATGTAGTTGCACTTGAATGCAAGTAAAATGCAGCAAACAAGTACAAATTCAGAAGATAAATAACAAGATAAACACAAGTCAAATGGGAAGAATATTTTGCTGAATACAAAAAAAGAATGGTTGGCAAAACTATAAACAAGATAAGCAGTATCAGAAGCAGGCTTGGGAGATGGGTAGGTCAGTAGCACAAAAACATTGTGCATGAGATTGGAGAAGAAGGAAGACAGTCCCACTTCAGTTTAGACTTCTCTTGCTCAAGAGCTCTCAAGTTTGATCACCTCGACCTCTGCAGCTGAGGCCACCAAAGACAGTGTCTGTCATTGCTAACTAAATAGCATCAGCTCTGTGGTCTTTGTATCCTCACAACTCATTTATATTCTAGGTATTACAGACAAACAGTTTCATACAGAATGAATGTGTGTTGCTAATGTATAAGAAACAAACATTAGCATGTAGTGTGTTGATAATGAATTAATATAGTAAATTTTTGTTTTAAAGGTTAAAACTGGTGTGATTTATCAGTCTTCTAAAAGCTCCCATTACACGAATCTGTACACAAAAAAATATTGTTGCAGAAGATCTGTAAACAAGCATGAAGTGTCACTAAGCTAAACCTTTTAAATCTTGTGGCTTTTTAGTGCATTTTTTTCTTAAAGGCTTCTAACAAGTGAGCTGGAGAATAGATGACCCTAGTCACTAAATGAAAGCTAATTTATGAAGTTTAAAAAGTGGGAAAATGATTACACAGAATGGTTTGGGTTGGAAACACCCTTAAAGATCATGTAGTTCCAACCCCCCTGCCATGGGCAGGGACACCTTCCACTAGACCAGGTTGCTCAAAGCCCCATCCAACCTGTCCCTGAACACTGCCAGGGATGGGGCATCCACAACCTCTCTGGGCAACCTATTCCAGTGCCTCACCACCCTCACAGGGAAGAACCTCTTCCTTATATCTAATCCAAATCTACCCTCTTTCAATTTAAAGCCATTACCCCTTGCCCTATCACTACACGCCCTCGTAAAAAGTCCCCCTCCAGCCTTCCTGTAGGCCCCCTTCAGGTACTGGAAGGCTGCTATAAGGTCTCCCCAGAGCCTTCTCTTCTCCAGGCTAGACAACCCCAACTCTCTCAGCCTGTCTTCATAGGAGAGGTGCTTCAGTCCCCTGATCATCCTCATGGCCTTCCTCTGGTCTCGGTCAAGCAGGTCCACGTCCTTCTTGTGTTGGGGGCCCCAGAGCTGAATGCAGTCTCCAGGTGGGGTCTCACCAGAGCGCAGTAGAGGGGCCTCACCTCCCTCACCCTGCTGGTCATGCTTCTTTTGCTGCAGCCCAGGATACGGTTGGCTTTCTGGGCTGCAAATGCACATTGCCAGCTCATGTTGAGCTTCTTGTCAACCAACACTCCCAAGTCCTTCTCCTCGGGGCTGCTCTCAATCCATTCACCACTGAGCCTGTGTTTGTGCTTGGGATTGCCCCGACCCATGTGCAGGACCTTGCTTCTGGGAATTATGCTGGCCATTTAAGTACCTTTTCTGACCTGACAAAATACTGAAGATCATCATTTTGCTGTGTGTTTGTACTGTCTCAAAAATCATGCTGAATTGTTCCATAGAAAGACAATTCTCAGACATCAAGCTGTCACTATCATAGCAATTTTCAACTACATATAGTTGCCTATTACTAACAAGTGGAGACAATGCAAAGTTTACAGTCTACAGTGTTTCCACAAACTTTCTTGGATGATAGATAAAAACTCAGCTACAAGGTTGTCAAAAGGGCTTTTTCCTCCTCTTTATAACAGGCACTTTCTGGGAGAAGCCACCTCCATTCTCTCATTTGTGTAAAATAGAAATCTGTCTTCCTCACTTCTGTGTATCACTTTGAAACTGCTTCTAAAATCATTTAGGTATACTGGTTTGAAACTCCGAAGAGGAAACACTAGATGAGTGTTCAGCACCGCAGTGGGGGATGGTGGCAGTGGTGGTGATGAGAGTGAGAGAGCAAGAGAGCTGGTTCAGGGCTCTTTCTGGATCTCAATAAGGAAAGCCCAACAACAAATGGCTTAATAAGATAACTGCTTTAATAAGGCAGAATGAGAAGAGAAGTACAGATAGCGGAAAGTCTTGCATCTCTTTAGATGCTGGGTACCCCACATTTGTGCAGCATCAGTTGGAGCCTGGATGGATTTTTCCCACAGTGCTATGGAGAGCAGATGCTGTCCGCAGAGAGAGGCTCTCCCTTTTGGTCATCTGAGCTATCATGTAATACCCTCACAAGACATCAACTCTGTTTCTAAAGGATGCTCTCCTGAGAACTTCCTGCCGCACAGTTAGAGAAAGGCAAGTCCAGGCAGGTGGTGTAATTGCAAGTACCAAGTGGGAGCTGCCTGCAGGGTCCTCAGTTAAAATGAGTTGCCTGGATTTGTCCTGCAGCCAAGGGATCTGTGCAGCACAGCCCAGCCTGAAGCCACGCTGGACAGGCAGTACAGCACAGGCCTGCACCTGCACAGGTTAACTGTTGTGTGGATCACTGACTCCTGAAAGCACAACCGTTTCTCAGTCAGGATCAATATGCTTTTAAGAGTAGAATAATACAAAGGATTGATTTCCATGGATATACATTGAAATTTATTAAAGGGCCAAATTAAGAAGAAGAGACATGTATCTTAAGCACACTTTAAACAGAAAATCCAAAAATTCTTCGGTGCATATATAAATCTGAAATCACTTTGGACAGAAGACAGGTATTAAAATATCTTGGCCTTGGTGGGGAGAGTTCTGGGCACAATCGGCAGAAAGACTTAAGGTACTTAAGTTTCATCTGTTTTGTAATAGGAGGTGTCAAGCTCAGGGGCCCAGTCCTGTAAATGTACTAACAACATTCATAGCACTGGCTTCAGCACAAAGCACTGAAGATTTATAAATTCAGAAACAAGGAGAGGAGGAAACTAATTCAAGAATAGTAGCACTTTTGCTTTTCCTTTTTATTATTTTTTAAGACATCCATCTCTAACAAAAAATTATGTGACAATGAATTAACCAGTTCCAGGGTGTATGTCTAAAGCAGGCATCTAAGTCTAATGGAGAGATTTTTTCAGTCTATATGTTCTTCAACTTTATCCATTAGGTGGCGTAGGCATCCTCCCTGCTTAATAGCCTGTGGATGTTAAAAATCCTAGTCAGAGGTATTCAAAGGTGTACTTAGCATTGTGTTTCTCAGACAGGTAAGAACTTTCTGCCTGTATTTCAAGCTACATGATGCAAGCCGGCTGTTAAAGGAAAAATGTATAACTGTGTCAGTTGTAGCTATGCTGTGCTGGAGCAGAAAATCCCTGGTGGGAGGATAAATTGTTAATACAGCTTTTGGAGTGAAGATGATTTGTGCTTGGCTGTGGAGCTGGACAGAGCAGTGCTGGGTTTGTTTGTGAATCATTCTGTGATTCTGCAGTTACTGAAGTATGCTAGCCTTTCTAACAGCTTGTTTCTATAGTCTTTCGCTATCTCTTTGCTCTTTCTTCCCTGCTTCTGGCCATACAGTCCTACCCCTTCATTGTGCTGCTCTGGAGCTTGCTGGATCCCTCGGTTGGCTGTCCACTTCGTGCTAAACTAGTCTTTGAGCACAACAGTTGTTGAAGCATCTCATAGGAGATCCAAAACAAGGTAGAAGGAAACAACAGGGTAGGAGGTGGATGGGGACAGGGGCAGGGTGCATGACCTCCCCCTCTCAGTGTGGCAGTGAGTTTACTCATCAAACTCATATTTAAGAATGTCAGTCCTAGAGCCAGGTACCTCAATCTAACATGGCTGCCATTAGTATCGTGCCCAAAATATTTACCATAATGCAAGAAGCTTATGCTTTACTAGGAAAAAAAAAAAAAAAAGGAAAGAAAGAAAAAAAAAAAAGGAAGGAGTCAGGATACCTGGCTTTTGAGTGTGGCTTCCCAAAGAGTTGGAAGACATCTGCTGTCCTTGGTGAGGGGGATGGACAGAGACACTGATTCTTTTGAAGTCAGTGTATTTATTTATACTATGTACAAGATCTGTTAAACTATCCATACCAGATGTATATAGTACCCACACATTTTGCCTCCTTTTCTGAGGTGGGATGTATCTATAGAGGAATGAAATCAGTCCCATTAATATGTGTTTATCTCAAGCTGTTTATCAAGCCCTAGCAGCCAAGTTGATGTAAAAGCCCATTGCAGCTGAAAGAGGCTTTTTCTTTTATATTATTTTCTTTCTTCCCCTCTGCATCCTATGCTGATGAGCCTTTCCTTTTTGTTAGGCCAAGAACTTACCAAACACTTTGAGTGTTTAGAGTATTTAACTCATTTAATTGGCAGTAGCCCCTTTCTTTTCTTTTTTGTGGCTCACTTAACTTTCTGTCATCTTAATGAATTAAATTTCCTTACAGGGGGCTTTGATAAGGGCACAAGAATAAGCACAAAGTAAGCGGTGGAAGCACACCATGAGGTATAAGAAGTGGAGATGGAGCAGAAGGGTAGCTTACCAGTGTCAGGAGGGACAGATCTTGTGTTGGTTCACTGGATTTGGTGAAACTATATTCTTCAAAGAGATGAGAGTAACTCCTGCTGATGAATGTCTTGAAAACGATTATTCAGTGAACATAGGTGGACAGTGCAGAATAAGATTCACCAATTAAGTACATTTAGAATGTTAGAACTGCCCAAGTTGAGGGCAGCTCTTACAGTGTTCTGGAAATATAAACCTGGAGGGCATTTCAAGATATCTGCAGATATTCTGTACTGAAACAAGCTTAAATATAACTGCCATAACTGTCATGCACCTTATTCTTTAAGTAATGTGAACATGTTTGTGAGTGGCCTGCACAGAGAGACATTTCTTACAAGTACTAATGCTTTTGAGTTAATATCAAGATTTTCAGTGTAAATGCTGATATTTAGGCATTTAAATTGGTGTCCTGTTTTTGAAAGTTTTATCATGTGCTTATCATATCCCAGTTTCTATTAAAACTGCCTCCTTTCCCTCAAATAGAACCATAGAAAATAATTTTTCACTCTCCCTCTGGATTTGACTTCATTACTGGCTCTAGAACTTCTCATCCTGGCAATGTTAGACTTGGGCATAGAAGGTGTCATTTACTATCTGTTCTATAAAACCAGCAATGACTGAAGCTTTCTCCTTGTCTCCAGAGCCTGACAGATTGATCCATTTAAATCGACACAAAGATCAGCATGTCTTTCACCCTTACTCTATTAATCTATGCTTCACTTGTCTCAACGTCTTGAAAGCTATACTGAGTTCTCAAAATGTCTCAATCAGGCACTGTTGAAATTGTGAACAGCTGCCACCATTGATCTTCAGAATTCATACAGTGTGGTTTATTGTCAGACCTTGAAAATCAAATTCTTTTGCAGATGCTAAAGGTCCCATAGTGTTTAATGGGACTACTCACTGAGTTGTCCCACAGTCCTTGGCCATAACTCTCCCGTGTCTCTAACTGTGTATACATTTCAATGCATCAACTAATGCCCAGCCTGTTTAGAGGTGGCTGAATGTCACTGATGGTGTATTGGTTTATGCATAGCTCGCAAGGACTTACAGCCCCTTTTAGTAGTCAGGAGTTTTATAAATATGAAATGTTATTAGTGACTGTTGCTTTCAGTTTGTATATAGGTAAGTCTAACTGTTTTCAATGGATCTGTAAATGTAGACATTTTATTACATATCTTTTAATTAAAATAAAAGGAGAGGTGGGGAAATCTTGTTAAACTAGTTTGCAGAATACAGAAATAAACAACTATTTTGTAATTACATGGTATTTGGTAAATGCAAGAAGGCCCTTTTTATGATTTCTCCAATACAATTTTCATGTAACTTTCAGAAAGTAAATAACCATGTCATTAAAATAATTATATTCCTATTGTCCAAACAAACATTAAAAGCTTTTTTTTTGTGATTACTCTAAGACCTCTTCTGAAAGGACTAATGCAAAAGAAATAATATAAAATACCCACTATCAAAACCTGAAGTAAATTACACAGGAAAAATGGGCAACTTAAAAAATAGAGGTGACGAAAATGAATTGGTTCATGTCTGCGTACTTGTGTACCATAGAGTCAGAATATATTTGTGAAGTGCACTATAATCTGAAAATATTTTTCTGCTCCAGTGTGTATGGAATCAAAGTCATTCATCTGAGTGTCTTTTTGCAGGAAGATTCTTATTTACATTCACTGAGTAGTTATGTTTTAATTATTTAGTGGTTGTAGAGTTTTCTACTTCTGGTCTGTGTAGAACTTCTCTGAGGTCTGCAAAAATGACAAGGATGCTTAGTAGGCTTAGACAGTGTAGATGTGGAACCACTATCATTACAGAAAAATTTTAAGAACCTATATTGAAATGCAGTACTTCGAGAAATATGGGCCTGACCATTTATATTTAGTTGAACTTGGTGAATAATTTACATATGAATTCATCACATCTATCAAATTAGAGACCTGTTTTGTTTTGTAAACACTCATCCTGCTATATAACAGACATAAAAGAGGTGCATGTATACTGGGTGGATCATATTATGAAAGATTTCTAAATATATTGTGCTGTGTAATTACCTTGGCATTCCTGTTGCTGTACTCGTATTACGTCTCTTCCTCCACACTCCCTCTTTCCCGAAACCAGGTTTTTATTAGCCTTGTGGTGTTCCCATCGCTACTTTGTTACTCTGGTTCCCTTGTGACTTTTAGGACAAATTTCCTCCTTCCTCTTCTGACAGGAGCCTGCCCTGTTTCACTTTCTGCCAGTGGAAGCATCTCACACTGTCTCTGTCTAACTACCGAGCTTTCTGCTGCATGACATTCTCAAGGTTTGAATCTGTCACTTGAGTCTCAGTAGAGTATGCTACTAATTTTAAAACTTGCTGCTTTCTCTTTAGGCAAAGAAATGCTCAAGTAGCTCTTTTAAAGGTAGATTGTCACTGCACACAGTGGTAGATGTAATATTAGTAATTATCCTTTAGGAATTAGTCTAGTAAAACAGGGAAAATCTATACTCTTGTCTGCCCTCACTGGAGGCTTTAAATATGCAGAAGAATATCTTTGTCTTCCTTTTCTGAAGATTTAGTGACTAGGTTTAATTAATCTTTTAATGTGAAACTAAAATGAACTCTGAGCCCTCTCAGTTCAAACTTCTGTGCCTGGTTTTATGAGGAATAATGGCATACTAACAGGAAAGCTGAGACACTATACTGTTTAGGCAATTGTGGAGCATGCAAGCTCATCTGTGGAAAAAAATGTTCTTTAGACTATTTCTTAAGAAAGTGAGGCTTAGAAAAATCATATAATCATATAATTCCTCCCTGTAAATTTTGAATCTCTTGGGCTAATTTCAAAGGAATTTGATGGAAGAATAGTAGTCCCAATTAACTGAGTTCCTGCAGGCTTTCTAAAAATAGCGGATGGAAGGAAAAGGAAAGAAATCAGTACTACCAGTGCAAGTCTAACAGATAACCGGCCACACAGCTGGCTAAAAACCATCGTCATAGAAATACTTGTCTGATATTGGTGTGAAATTTAGCCCCAGAGCTGACTGCTGCTTGCCTAGCCAGTTGATGGGCATTTTGAGCGACAGAGAAGTCCATCAGGGTCTGGAAGTCACAGGGCAACTGAAGGAAGAACCTGGGAATATTACACTTATATGAATATGAATCCAAATATCCCCAGGCTTTATTTAGTTCTGCACTCCATGGAGTGGCAATGTGCAATATGAATTTGCAAGGAAGTTACTGGATTTCAAGAATAATTACTGTGTTTTGGTGGTTTTTTTCGGTAAAAGCATGTGCTATTCTAATGCTATGATCTTTCATTGACTCTAAAGTGAACTGGATTTCTCTCTCTTTCTTATGCTTTGCATAGACACTTCAGAGCAATTTCAGCTGAAAGGCAGGCTCCTCTTTTCATATTAAAAAAAAAAAAGTATCCAAAGTGTCTTACTGCTGCTGGATGCCAAATCTAAAGACACGCTCGTTATCCAATTAAATTCTGCTTTTTTTTCTTTCTTTTTTTTTTTTTTAACAGAGAAGCTTTTGGTGATATTTATCAAAAAGGCAAGATAGTAATGCATTTAGGAACTAACACCTAAAAGAACAGGTTGGAAACAAGTCTGTTATGTACACTTTCTTTCCCTGAAACAAGTTTTTGAAACACTGTTAAGTTAGGGGAAGAACTGTTCTTTGATACTGGTACAAAGGATTAAACTACAAGTTTTTCTCACCAGGAGAGGTAATATTTAATATGTTCATGCTGAATATAATGATAATGACAAATTTTTGTTTGTTTTCACTTCCTGTTGTTCAGAAGCTGAGGAAGAAATAACATTGTGCCACCAGATCAAAGATTATTGTTGTGATTCTCTCTAGATTTGCTGTATATTTTTAGTGAATTTCCTTAATCATTCTGGAAAGCAACTAAGTATGAATTTGTCCACACTGCATGCCTGATCAGCAGTCTCATGCGACTACAGTATGAATTGGAATCTTGTTTACTAAATCATGACTCTGCCACATTTACTTACATTTTCTGTGCAAGTAGCCAGCCTGAAATGAAGTATGACTTCCCTAAATCAGAAAGGGTTCTAGATCTAAAGAATGTACTAGCACATATAAATACAAATAACAATGAGGACTTTCCCTGCATGTGCTTTCAAAGTGTATTTTTGAGGGAAGCAGATAAATGTTTCTGCTGTTGTAGAAATTAGTCATAGTTCTGTTAGCCAGTTAGATTTCTCTATCAACACTTATGCTGATATTTTCCTATGGAAACTGCTAAACATCATTAAGGAGTTAGTTTATTTTAGATGGGGAGGAAGAAAATAAATTTATTTCTAACTGACATTAAGCACTAGCTTGCTACAATAGGCCTAGAGCCAATATGAGCTTTTGATTGGTTTCTTTATTTAATATATATGAATATATCAGATAACAGAGTTATACAATATAGGTTGCATTTAAAATATTTTTAAAAGATTCAATTCTCTACTTATCTTGCTGCATATAGTAATTTTGCTGTGATTCTCTGTAAATGAATTAAAATGCTTGGGTGACTGATATATTGCTGAATAGCTAACCTACCATGATCTTATAAAAGAAGTCATTAAACATTGCAGTGAATTACGTCTGAGTAACCTGGCAAATCCTAAATTATTGATGTTTTCTATCAGGGTCTGAAATACTGTTACTAATCCTGCTGTCTGCATGAATAGAAACCAGGATCAGATGAGTAGGAGGGCTGGGTAGAAGCATAGCTAGACATGCTGGTTTCTTCCATTCAATGAAGGGGGCAAGACAAGGAGCCAGAAAGCTTGGAGTGCATCTCCTGAAAAGATGAAGAAGGTGATATTCTTTAACAGCTGTTTTCAGGAAAATAAGAAAATGGCCCAAGCACTGTAGTAGTTTATTTAGGTGAGATAATATGGGTCAATTAAAAAAAAAAGCACAAAATTCTAACACAACCAAGCTCTTTGCCACAGCAGAAATATTTATCTGTTCATACTAATAAATAACTGTTATGAAATAACTTCTTAACTCATGTACTGCCATATTAATACAACTCTACACCACATTGATTTTGTGTGAACAGAGGCCAAATACTTACTATGCAGTTGTTCAGTGGATTATGGAAACACGTAGTCCAAAATGACTGTTCAGAAGGCTGGAAGTTTCTCCTACAGAAACTAGTTAGCAGTAGTATTAACGTTGTTTAAAAAATTAAAACCAGTAGCTCTGTAATGAATAAAATGTAATTTCACCTTTTAAAATCAGATTAAAAAACCAAAGTACAGTAGATAAGTAATGAGAATTTGTAAGAAGGAACTAATCTTCCCAAAGTAATTCTGAGAAATAAATTGCATTAAAGACTTTGAGCTAATTTCTTGTACTCTGCCTGTAATCACAGGAACATGATAATATTTCATGTTTTACCCAAGACTACTATCATTTGCTGATTATCTGAACAAAAAATGTCCTAATTTAGAGAAGTACTTAAGTATGCTCCTAGGCTTCTGCTACTTAATATGAAACTAGGAATTTAGATGTTTGAGCCATCAAGTATGCCGTGTAATAATTAGACTACATGCCTCAGAAGTGTTGCTTTGTAGATGCCTATAGGTATTTCTTTTAAATAAGGATGGAATAAATGTTTGGCATTAAAATCTTTAAACAAGGCAAGCTTTCTGGAAAGATGTGACCCAACAAAGACTCAATACAACATCAGTTGCTATGTCTCTGCTTACACTCATGAGTAGTCTTGCTCATAAGGATTTTTGTTTGGAAAACTTTCTGGGCTTGCAGAAATATCTCCCATATTTATAGTGGAAGAAAAGGAACTCCTCTTGTTATTTATTCTCCATTGTCCTTGGGGTACTCCACTTATTTTCTTTTTGTAATAATTCAGACTTTTTGTCTGTATCATATGCAGTGTACATCTAACTTGCATTTGTTTCTGATGATATCAAGATGACTGTCATTAATGTAAGTGGCTTCATCTCCTCCTTTTCTGTATGGAGCTCATAGAAATAAATGGTGCAGGCCAGCAGTTACTGGGCAGGAATATGCAAGGAACTTGGGGAAGAAGAGCACTGAGGGAAAGATGACGGAATGGAAAACATAATATATGGTTGACAGGAGAATGGAGCAATTTAGTACTGTGTAGGGACTAGTTCAGAGATACTTGGAAGACTAAAAAGCAAGAGAATGTGTGGAGAAAACCACTTCATTTACATACAAGAAAGAGTGGCAAGGCACAAGAAGATGGTGGTGGTAGAGAAGCAAGAAAGAGAGAAGCCTCTTCTGTTTGTGTGTTATATTTATTGAAAGTGACATTTTAAAACATAAACTGATGAACTGCAAATTGAAGATGAATATTGCATGAGGTGGGAAAACATTTTAAAAGAACGTAATACATTTTGAAACCAATTGCATACTGTTGAATCAGTCATAATAAAAGTGGTTTAGTGGTGGTTGGCAGAGAGTCATTTATTTTAAAAAAAAAAAAGAAAAAAGATCAGAGATCAGTGGATCCCCACAGTATGTGTTTTACTTTTCAAGCTAACCATGTGGAAAATCTTACCTACCTATAAAGACTGTTTAAATTAGTTTTTAATGTGTATACAATTAATTACATGCTCTTAGGGGCCAGGGACTTTGATTTAAATGATAGATGTAAAAATCTGTTGTTCAGCTACCACTTTTATACAAAATGAACCTGTAATTCCAGGCACTCTTACCATCTTTTGTCTGAGGTGCATATAATAAACAGTAAAGTGAAGAAGAGTTTTAAAAACTCATTTGGAGTTTATAGTTACCTAAAAATATGTAAAGTGTTGTTTAGTCTGCTTTAATCTTTTCCTAAGCTTGTTAATATTTCTGGGAAAAAAATGGGAAGTCTGGGAGGATGTAGTTCCCTGAAATAATTTTACTCCTATTTTCAGTAAAAAAAAAATATTGAAAATTTCTATGAGAAATGAATTGTTTAAAAACAGAAATGTCATTTCTGTGGATAGTCTAAAAATATTCATGAAATACTGAATATATTTTAGGTTTTCCTCATTCTGTCATTTAAAATTTTATATTTTAGAGGGACTTTCACTGTTCCTTCCTTCCCTTCCTCCTTCCTTCCTTCCTTCCCCCCTTTCTACCTTCTTTCCTTCATTCCTCCCTCCCTCCCTCATTTCCTTCTTTCCAATTTTTGAACTTTAAGAATTACTTGGATCACACATTTTCTTTTTCCTCCATACCTTTGCTCCATGATGTGATGCTTATGGAAACACACCAATTACCATGAAACACTTGACAGAGTCACTAGAATTGACAGCACTGATGCTAGGTAGCATATTGGAAATGACAGTCATTGATGTAGTACTGGAGTGCTTCTGTACATTACAATAAAATGTTATTTTGGGAGATATTGTCAAGTGCTTCCGCCACAACATTTGCACTTTTTCTTTTTTATTGTGTTTGAATAGCCTCTCCAGTGCCTGTGAGTACTGCATTAGGGCATTCTGTTAGAAAATAAGTCTAGTGACTGAAATTGGAAAGGAAACTCTCAATAGAGCAGGGCAGTTTCTTTAACCACAGGGAGCAACATAAAAAAGGCTGAATACAAAACTCGATAAATTTTTATGTTCTGTCTTTCCTAAGAGCTGAAGGATCAAAGCTGTCATAATACTTAGAGTGATTAACTTAAATAAGATGTGACTATTTAAATAAAAGAACATATGCATTGTTACTGATGTTACATATTAATGTTAATATGGTGAACTGGTCAAGAAAGGAGTAGTTGAACAAAATAGTTTGAAATGTTTACCAACAACATGGTTACTGAAAAATAAATTCTGTAATATTCATGTTGGTTTTCTTAACTTCTGCTCTGACTCTGGACTGTAGTGATCTGCTGCAGTTCCATGCTGAGATCGATGGTTCATCAGAGCAACACTACACAGTTTTTTCAATAACTTTTGATGCAGCGTGATCTGCAAAAAATGTTCAGGATTGAGAATGTTCCTTTAGGGCAAAAGGCTTGGAATCATTGACTTTGAATGAATATAATCTGCAAAAGACTGACTGCATCATTAGCACCCAGTTGTGCAATTGATTTCAAACAGAACATGCTTGCTTTTCTACCACATGACTTAGCAGTGCTTGGCTGACCTTGCTCAAACATGCTGGTGTTGTGAGGATTTTTTTTTTCTTTTTTATTTATTTATTTTTTTTTAACATACAGTGATTTTATAGTTCTATGGGTTTTAACGAAATAGGGCTTTAAAATGAAGGGTGAACTAGGTGCTATCTCTTTCCAGCTAGTTGCATTAATGCTTGCCAGGGTAGTAATTAGGGTAATGTAATAGATTTCTTCCCATTTTAAAATCAATAATCATAGAATCATAGAATAGAATCATAGAATAGTTTGGGTGGAAGGGAGCTTTAACTGTCATCTAGTCCAATCCCCCTGCAAGGATTGTGAGCAGGGACATCTTCAACCTAGATGTGGTTGCTCAGAACCCTGTCTGACCTGACCTTGAATGTTTCCAGGGATGGAGCATCTGCCACCTCTCTGGGCAACCTGTTCCAGTGTTTCACCACCCTCATAGTTAAAAATTTCTTTCTTACATCTAGTGGAAATCTACCCTCTTTTAGTTTAAAACCATTACCCCTTTTCCTATCACAACAGGCCCTGCTAAAAGGCCCTGCTTGACAGAGTAATAGCCTAGCATAGTGAGAGCTTTGCTTTCTGTAACATTTAGTTGTGGGGTTTTTTTAAACAGGGGATGTTATCATGGACAATGGAGCATAAGAATGGGCTGCTTCTATTTTTTTTCCCTTCCTTCTCACTGTTAATTAAAAACTAAAAAACAAACAAAAAAAGTAGATTGTGTAGCAGTTGCATTTACACTCACTTGCCTCTGTTGAGTTAAGAAGGGTGCTTTGGTGCACCTAATGGGCATGACAATTTGGGGAAGTCTATAACTTCTGAAATATAAAGTCACTTGAGTTAACACTTATAAATGTAAAAGTGATGTTTTAACAACAATGCGTAAAACACTGATGAATCACACACTGTATCAAGCGATGCAGTGCCTCTTCAATCCATTGCCAGAAAGGCAAATTAGTGCTGCAGGAGCACAGAAGCACTTAATTGTTTCAGGTGGCATTGTATGTCTGACATGTCAAAACAACAGTGGTAATGTATCAGATTGAGAAAGAATACAATGTCAGGAGAAAGCTGAAATTCAGAAAGGGAGGAGAAAACACTATTTTTGAAACTTAACAATGGTAGACAATACAATACAAAATTAAAATGAAAAGTCAAGCAAGGCTGTGAAGCTGCAATTTAGAAAGAAATCAGAACTATAAGAGCCTCTGGAGTTAAATTTGTATAAAGATCTTCATCATAGCCTAACATGTTTAATTGATCACAACATGAAAAATGTGCATGTGTGTATGCTGAAACTTTTCACGCTTTGTCTCTGCTCATGTAAGGTTCTTACAAGTCTGAGGAAAATACGTTGAGGTTTTTTGTTTGTAAGAAGGTATTCGCTTAACAGAATAATACAAGTATGTTTGTTAGCACATTGGCTCGCTCTCATTTAGAAGTAGAGTAATTGCAGATTTCTAATTTTTTTTTTTTTTAATTTAAGTATAGCCTGGAAATAAACTTGACTAAGTTAAGGTCTCTCTTTTTAAACAATTTTAAAGTCATGTCCTTACATACATTATGCTTGGAGGGCATGCTGCACAGTACATGCACGTGCACTGTGAGTGTGTGAAAAATCTGTTTGGGCTTATTTTGCAGAAGTCTGCAAGATTTGTGAAGTAGTTCTTCCACACTGCTAAGCAAGGTTAAAGCCTCAGATGGGATACTCTGTTTGTTTTAGACACTGCACTTTGAGGAAGATATGGATCAACTGTAAAGAGTCCCAGGGAGATCAAAGAGAATAATCAGGATGGAAGGGAGGGCAGGGTTACAAACAGGGAGCTGAATTTAATGACAGTTTTTGGATGCACTTAAAACTGCTTCCAGCAGGCAGAAAAAGGAAATAAAACAGGTTATCTATACCCATGTACAAGGACTAGTGAAATTAACACCATCAAGGATGATTCACATTAGACAAACAGAATTTTCTAATAGCAATGACATACAATACATGGACACTACTTTGGGAGGTTTTAGAATATCCATCACTGTAATCTGTTTTCTCTGACCAGATAATATTGACAGACCAATATTGGTTGGAGATAATGTTGAATAGTAGATGGTCTTTTGGCAAGGGGGAGGAAGGATAAGAGAGACTATATGAGTTTATAGATGACCTCATGGTTAGAATCTGACAGTTGTTAATGTAAGAGTAATGTTGTAGGCAGGAAAAAATGCTTTGTGACTGGTTAAAGTGTGTATTTTCCAGATTACTGATAGCTGAGAAGAAAACAATCAAATGAAACTGTGGTTTTCTGACCTTTTTCCAAGTTAATTTTTTAAAAGTAATTACCAAAACATTGAGAAACATGGTTTGTAAAAGAAATGCCTGTTGTCTATACCTACATTCTCCAGGCTTCCTTACTAAAACAGGTTATGGCTGGATGATTTCTTATAAAAGGTGAGTCATGTAATTGTGTTGATGTAGTGGGTGGAAAAAGTATTCCTTTCAATACGTTTTCAATTGAATTGCAGCACATAGACTTGGGATTATGATCCATTAATATCTGGTTGTTTTGCTGTTGTTTTTTGGTTTGTTTGGTTCTTGGTTTGTTTGTTTTTTTTTTTTTTAGAAGAAGCCAACAGATAATGAGTGCATAGGAAAGATTACTAAAGCTAATGTAGTTTTTGGTACTGGAATTTATGCTGGAGACTATTTCATGTATCAGCTTGCCCACAAAGATTCTGCAGATTTGGAACCTTACTTACTTTTTATTTTTATATAATACTATTAGATATAAAATATAGATAAAAATTATATTGATTAAAAGAACATAATATCTTGAAGAATGCTAGTGTGGCTATTTTTTCTGTTCTTCATTAAAGAAAAAAATGCAAGGATGAGTGAAAGGATGGGCTTGGGGCATAGTAATATCCTTTTGACTCTTGATTCTGAGTTGTTTGGGTTTTTTTTGGTAAAAAAGCCAGTTGAAATATGTGGGAGTTAGGACTTAAGATGTGAAAGTTACAAATCTAATTATAAGCTGATTCAGAAAAGTCAGTGAAGGAAAACGACACTGCTACTTACATAATTTATTGCTTTTAAGGTTTTTTTTAACCTTTATATACTTAATTATGTAGAAAAGGAATAAGCTGAAGTTCTGTGAAACTGAGTCCCATTTATATGTTTTTCATGCAACATTTGTATAAATGAACGCTCATTCTAGCACCTGAGTCTACTCTCCTGTGACCCAATCCACATAAGCAAATGCACAAGGCTCCTCACCACTTTGTTATACATTACTGGCGAAAGAGGCCCATAAATACGTGTGATACTTTTTAATGATTGCAGGTAAACTGCTGCGTAAATTTATGTTTGTTTGCTATAGATATGACAGCACTTTCAGTGAACTCACTGAAAGTGAGATTCAAATAACTCACTCTGGCTATGAGCATCAGTTGCGATCTGGATGCTTATGCACTTGATAAGATGCTAATAAAATCTCAGTGAGCTGCTTAAAACTTTTTTTATGTCTTACCTAATATCTAGAAAGATTTTGCTTTTGGGGGAGGAAGGCAGTGAGCTTAATCTGCATTTCCTTATTCTCAAAAACTACCTTTTTTTTTTTTTTCTTTCCTTTTTTTCTCTTTTGGAAAGTACCTTAACAGCCCAGCCAACTGGCTTTAGCCACAGCAACCCAGAAGTACCTGAGCATAGCTTTTGCAAAAAGTTTCAACACTGAAGTCCTACCAACTCACAAGAGAGAAAGAAAACAAACCATTAGGAAACAGCTTTCCTCCTCTCTCCCAAGGCTCAAGTTCAGTCCAGCGCTTCTACTCCCACCTTCCTAGTCTCAGCTCCTCTTTTTCTTGCCATGCATTATACTCATTCATTCCCAGTCCCTTCAGTGACACAACAGGCAGTGCAGGAGGCTGGGGTCATGGCTGTAGTACTTTGTCTGCTTGTTTTTCTCTGCCACTTCTTGCTGCTGCTTCATCTTCCTTTGCTCTGGCATGAGTCCTCCGTGGGCTGCAGTCCCTCAGGGGTGTCCCAGCCCTGGCAAGGGCCACCTGCAGGCTCCAGTCCGTCCCGGTGTCCTTGCCCTGGTGTGAGTCCCCTGTGGGCCGCACCTCCTCTGTCACGGAATGCCTCCTTCCACAAGCCCATCTCCAGCCATGTCCTCAACGATGTCCCTTTCCATGCATCTTCTCTGGTTTTCCTTCTGCACCTCCTCCACCTCCTCCCGCCCTCCCGAACGCTGCTCTCCCTCACACGTGCCCGCGCAGAGGTGCCACATGCCCCGGCTGCGGCTTTGGCAGGCGGTGGGCGGTTCACCGCGGTGCCAGAGCCGGCCGGAACCGGCCGTGACCGGCTGGCGGCAGTTCCCGGCCCTGCTGCTGCGCTGCCGGCTGTGCCCAGCGCGTTCCTCCTCAAGCCGCTGTGAAATGTATTTAAGAACTGTTTGAACATGCATCCATTATAAACCTTACTTTTAGTATCATCACAACCTTAATATACAGGCGTTATAAATTCTGCCCTCCCAGACAGCGGGGACTTGGCACTGTAACTGCGTGTACATACGCTCGGAGAAAATGCCTCCCCTCACCCCTGGGAGCCACGCTACAGGCGTTCACATCACACCCAATCTCTCAATGCATACTCGTTACAAACTTTAGACCTTGTCCCTACAAAATGTGTAACTGGGAACATAATTATGAGGTATTTCTCCAAACTTCTTTCTCTCTCTGTCAAGGCCCTGAGGGCACTAGCAGACCTTAATAAGACCTGACCAGCCTCACCTGGGGCCTCCCACCCACAGGCCCGGCCCATGGGCCCAGCAGTCCTATTTAAGCTCAGCTGTGGTGCGATTCTGACTCCAGCTCAGTCACAACCATGCTTATGTCTAGCTGGAGACCTTGCTGATTGTGACCCTGACCTGTGGACTGGCTTCCCGACTTGACCTCAGACCTGTCTTGTTGTATGGACTTTCTGAGTGATCACTGGGCTGTATCTGATCCCAGTTACTCTCTTCAGATTGACTTTCCACCTTACTGCTGTGAGCTTGCTTGGTCATCTGGGCTCTTCGGTGAACCTGGCTACCACCACTGGCTCTGCCTTGCTTGCTTTGTTCAGGTACTGCGGGATGGGGCCCTGACCTGCTGGCTGCGTTACCGCCCTTTGCTCCCAGCTTCACTTGTACTTTCTGACTGTCGTATCATTCCATAGACATCACACTTTCTCACTGCTTGTATTATGGCTGAGACAAGGTCAAGTTGCATTTGCTGCCCCAGTAGGAAGTCTGATTCCTCCCAGAATGCCCAGCAATTTCCTGGGCCTGCCTGGCTAAAACCAGCTTTCCTTTATGCTTCCATCCCAACTCTATGCTGGTAAGTCAGGCTAGCTGGTCAGCTTTATTGGTGTGCTTCTCTTCTCAAGTTTCCTTTGTGTTTGGGAGATATGCATTAATATGACTTATTAAAGTAGGTCCCTTCTGAGCAGC
Organism: Buteo buteo; assembly: GCF_964188355.1. NCBI lineage: Eukaryota > Metazoa > Chordata > Aves > Accipitriformes > Accipitridae > Buteo > Buteo buteo. Next base: position 18,469,844 of record NC_134190.1, on the reverse strand, counting down.
TGTTGTATTATTTTCCATTGTTCTGCTGCCCAAAAAGCTTTTCTTTGCTGCCTGTTATTGTGATTCCAATCTTTGAGCCATTTTCATATTGTACTAACCACCACCCAGAAGGCAGTACACACATAGTCAGGGCAACTGATGCTCCTGAGCAAGTTTAAAGGTTATTTTCAAGGTCATTACTTCTGCAAACTGGCTGGAGTGTCCAGGCTCTTTGCAGGTGCCAGCTTCCCCTCTGGAGGGGTTCCAAGCAGTAGCTTGTCACCTCCTGTTTCCTGCTTTGATTTCACAGGATTTGTCAGTAGACAAACTTCATTTATTATCAGCATTTAATTCATCATATGCATGGGCTTCAATAGCCCAAGGAGGTTGGTCTTCCTCATGTTGTTGATCTCTTGGCTACTGATTAATAGGATCACCTGGTCTGGAACTTCAAGCAATACATGTTTCTGTCCATCTTTACATGCCTAAAGCCTGTGTTTCTTGAGTGGGCCCTCATACTTTGGAGTGTTTAAGAACAAATTTAACATTGAAGAGAGTACTAATTACCTACTGCATTTTATTAAGTACTCTGGTATTGATCCTCTAATCAATATGTTACCAGCAAAGTAGAAAGGTTCTATGGAAACTTGTTGCTCTAAAGTTTGGTGGATGATGCCGTTGCAGATGGTAGGACTGTGTTTTCAGCCCTAGGCCAGACAGTTGCAGGTGCATTATCTTTGGCCATACTGCTAATCTTGTGCTGTTCTTCCAGCATGTTCCCTCCACTGTGGTGGTTATAGATCTCTCCTTGATCAAGAGGGAATCCTCACAGGTTATCTGTGACACCAGAGGGATGTTACTAACTGTGCCCAGGCATCAGAGCTTTTGGGCCCTGGCATCAGTGATCACCACCTTTGGGGTCTCTCCTCATGGTCCTGTAAACACACTGCAGCTGCCAAAGCAACTCCAGTCTATTACCTTTTTTTCCCCCATTCCTTCCATGGATGTATTTCATTCTTGCAGAAGGGCATGTCCTGTTGGCCTGTTCCTCCAGCCTGTCTCAGTCCCTCTGCATGATATGCCTTCCTTTAAGCATGTGCTTCTTCCTCCAAATGGGTATCATCTGCGAATGTGACAACAGTGCACTCTCTTGCCTCCTGCCAGCACACACCTCTGTGATACTCCACTTTTTGCTGATCTCCAGGTAGAGTACAAGCCATTAATCACTATCCTCTGAGCCTGAGTGTCCAACCAAATTTTTACTGATCAGATTGTCCACCTATCCAGGTCATAATGTCCCAGCTTGTGTCTAGTGTCCCTAAACCACCTGCTACATTCAGCAACAGACCCACATTTTCCTTGTTCAGCCTTTGAACACTGATGTAATGGTAGAAGCTCCTCTGGTTGCCCCTGATGTCCTCAATTCCTTCTTTGCTAGTGAGGAGTAAGATTCTAACTGCTTGGAAATTTGGCTCAATGAGTGGTACATGGTTCTAGACACAGATACACACAGGAGGAAAGAATATGTTATAGTTGGAGTCATTGAGAAAAACTATTCGGCAATAATAATATGACTGTTCCTAAAACTGCATTCATAATGAGACCTACATCTGTTGTCACCATTTAAATGCTGCAAGCAATAAATTTCCCTCTCTTAAAGCTTTATGGGAGTAATTACATTTTTTCATGAACCCATTAGTATTACTTGGGTGTGAAAAAATAGGTTTTCTGCTATATTTCACATAGTCAGAAAACTGTTGTGAGTATATTACTTTTTATGAAAAACTTTTCTAGAGACAACAGTGACTGAGAAAAGGTATTTTCTGTAGACTTACTTTTTTTATATCAGCTTATAAAGCTGACTGAAAACTTACCAACAACAACACATGAATAGATAGAAAATTCAAATTATGACAAATAAGACTTCATACCAAAATCTGATATTTCAGCTGAGTTTTCAGTCGTGTTTTTGTTCTTCAACGTTATTGGGCTAGTATTACCTTGTCCTTCTCCTTCTTTGTTCTCCTAATGCCCCCTTCCTCCCCTCCCATTCCCCAAGTTTGTATTTTGTCTGAATTCTGGGTGAAAAGCCTTGGGCTGTGATTTCCTGACAATTTTCAAGAAAAAATTATAACTTTTTATTCCTCCTTTGCCTCTTTCACTCTTCTGCCTTTTGCAACTATTGCTTTCTGATCTGTTATTATTTTACTTTATTCTTCATTCATATATGAGCTGGTAACATTCTACCCATCCTAAAAATCGCTATATTGGTCAGTATTTGAAGCATTTGTGTTGTGCAATTAGAAACAAGAAAGTGCTTAATGAGTGAAGGCTTTGTATTCTAACCTTAAGACAAATTCCTAAGACTTCCTGATTAATATTTTTTTTTTAAAGAGTAGTATACTTGTATGTTGGATATGCTAGGGGAAATAATTTTTTTTTTAATGGATACTGCTTTGGCTTTGGAATCAGTAGGGAAAACTTCAATTCTTACTGAAAATGCCCTAGAATTTTAAGCAGTAATCTCTCAGTTTATAAAATATCCTGCAGTCTCTTTATCTGAAGTGACTAAAATACTTTAGCTATTCATGGTTGTATCAATAAACATTGTCTGTTTGTCTTCTGATAAGTCTTTTGAGGGTACAAGGCTTTTTCTTTTGCCTTCATTTCTGCTTATTTGCTTTAAGACTTTGTGAATAGTATGGAAAATTAAGGGAAATCTCTCTTTACAGGATATTTTTTAAATAGGTAACAGTCCATTACATTTAGAAATGAGTTGGAACAACTGCAAAATCAGATGCTTCCCCTACATTTGAGATGTTGGCAAGTAAAAGAAACTCTATTGCTTCTACACATAAATTAAGCTAGATGTGCAGTAAATGAATCTTCATGCAGTACAAACTTATTAATTCAAATAACACAAGAAAACAAATCTACAGGGCAGACTAATAGTTTTGATCCATTTTTTTTCTTGCTGCCTCCATTGTGTTCTGTTGACAATGCTTTCTTTCATTTATCACCATCTTTTTGTATAGTCTCACTTGTCTTTGTTTTAGTATAGTTGCATTTTTGCCTCTGGAATGCTATGAAAGCTGTGATCCTTGCTTTTTAAAAAAATAAATCAATATTTAATCAAAAAGATAAAATGATGACATCTTTTGGAAATAAGGAGAAAGTAATTTTGGCTGTGAAACCCAAGTGGTTACCAGGTTTCCTTCCTGTCAATAGGAGAGAACTTTGAGGATCTTTCTATAGGGATATAGGTTGGGGTGGAGGGAGTGCAGAAATTTCAGTTTTAACCCTCCTGTGCCCCAGGCTAGTGAATGGCAGCATGTCCTAATTCAAAAATAGTGTGTTGTGCTACTATGTCATTATGCATGAGCTTTAACAGTAGGTTATGAGAACAGAACTGGCTTATATCAGGGCAAAAAAGGAATTCAGGCTATGTGTAGTTGCTGATTTGGTATGCCTTTCCCAGTAGCCATCTTGTGTCACTAGCAAGCAGTGTCCCATCACTGTTGTTCTAGGGACACCAAACCTCCCATTCTCACCTGTTAGCTGCAAAGAGTTGCACAAGAGCCTGTTTTAGATCCTGTTTTCCCAGGAGGTATATAGTTATCTCAAAATAGTGCTCCACTCAGAACAGGTTTGATCAGTCAGGTTCCTACATTCAGCTGTTAATCAGGTAATAATCAGTCCATCCCAGTGTTTTGCTTAATCAGCTTACAGCGTGGATACTATGCTGTGATTCTCTTTCTGTACACTTGTTTTATGCACATTGAATTGCATCATAGTTAACGGCCAATAAGAAAACTACCGTATGTTACATAAGAGTTTTAGTATTTCATCATTCTAAGCCTGCACATGTTATTGGTGATTGATTATGCACTCAGGTCCTGCTTAATGCTGTATTTGGGTGTTTCCTGCTGTGTATATTTATTTCCCAGTAATTTTTACACAGCTGAAAAAAGCTGGATGGCAGTTACACTGTTATGCTTAACTTCAGCTACCTGCCTATGTTTTTGTGAATGTTATTGATGTTAGGCATTCAGTTCATGTTTATTCCTATATTTGATATTACCTGGTCTGCACGCATTTATTTTTCAGGACCATCTATTTGACTGGAAAAGACTGAACTGCATATATCCTGTCATGACTAAACTGGACTCAGCTGCCTGCCTCTCTGAAGGAACTTGAATGTAGGTAAACTCTTTTTCAGGTATCTATTTCTGAGCTGTGCACCTGATCAGCTATCCCATGTATGCTTTTTACAGCTGGGCTGTTTTTCTAGCTTTTGACATGACTCACCATGCTAAATAACAGGCTTAACTTTGTTATAATACTGTTTGTATCTATCTACATAGAATTACTGATCATGTAAACATACAGCTATCCACAGAGAAACATAGGAGACCTTGGCCCTGAAGCAAAAGGTGTTGTATAACATCGATTCCTAAGGGTTTATTGGGATTTTTCAATTGTTTAAGTTTCAGAAGCTTATTTTGCAATATATGTGAACAGTCATCAAATGAAAGATAGAAATTCTTTATGTATGATTAGTGAATCAGGAAAAATACCCATCAACAGGATACTTAGGGCACAGTGCCTATGGAAAAACTGTCCTGCGTGTGGCCATCACAGGGTCAGGGGATGAATGAATGTGACTTGTTAGCTGTGTGATATGATTTTCACAGGTATGATTCATCAGTGTTCATCTTTCTCATTCATGATTCAGTCTTATTTATTTTTCCATCAGAAATTACAGGCATGAATTTCAAAACAGAGGAGAATAGGGTCTGGGTGCTGCCTGTCAAGTAAGCTAGGTACTTTGGGCTGTCTTGGATGTGCAGATTGAATGATCTAGATGCAACAGAAGGTTACTTTTTTGCATAACGTGAAAGATCCAGAACATAGTTTCAGTACAATGTGCAGGTAGTCATCAAGTGTCAGGTAGAAAAGATCAAGGACAAACAGTGAATTCAGGTCTAGTTCAAGCCTACACGTGAATGCTGCAGAATCTGTACATGATTTTTGGTAAGTCACATAGAAATGTTACCACAAAAGGAGTCCTGAAAACTGCCACCTCAGCTAATATATCCTGTTGAATGTTCCTATAATGAGACTGCTATGATTTTTTGTGAAATGTCTTAGCACTGCAAGGTCTGATTTGGAGCCTGCCCACAATTTTTTCCATGCCAGAACAGATGAGCAGCTCGGAGAAGGTTACAAATTGGCTCTTACTCCATAGACTTTGTTCCGTGCTCCTGCACAAAATGTTTTTAAAACACTAATCTGAGATGTAGGATTTCAGAGCTCCAAACAGTAGCCCAGCTGAAGTGAATTTACATCAGGTACTTATTAAATCAGTAACTAGAACCCCTTGTCTCTCTCTTCCCACTTTTTATACACTAGTTGAAACTACAGGGTATCATGCTCAGACTCTGGCTTAATATATATTGAACAATGCAGAGTGAAACAATTTCATCAGTGGAAATTGGAGAAACTGCATTGATTTCACATAATCATAGCCCAGTGGTTGAGCATACTTCTGTGGAAGATGAGGTAGAGTTTCAAATTCTCATCATATAAAGAAATAGAATCCTAGCTTTCCATAATCTGTGCCCAGTACATTACAAGGCTTCATGGTGGCAGAGAGCTTATCTTTTCTGGAGTTACAGCTAGGAGGATGAATGGGGAAAATTCTTACTGATTTCAAAGAATATTTTTAGTTACAAATACTGTGTCTAGAGTCTAAATGTTGAATTTAAGGGGCTGTAGTTCTAGCGACTCAGTATTATTTAAGAACATTAATAGGTGAACATGAATGTTTTTTTGCAAGATGGTTTCTAAAACTTATTTCCTATAATACAAAGTTAAGGAAACTTTTCAAAACCAGTTATTTTTTCTGACCCACAAACTTACATTCTTCTGCAAGTTGCCACTTTAGTTGCCTTCATCTGCCATCTTGTGGTATGTTGGCTTAATCTCAAGTGTATAGAAATGCACATATATTATTTATTCTATTTTATAAAATTTTCCTGCCTCACATTAGTAATTAGCAGAGTGATACAAACTGATTTTACTTTTGGAAGCTAATGTGTACAGTAAATGAATTTTCATGCGCTATTTACTTTTTAATATTGGAAAAGTAAAGAAAGACTGAAAAATCAGCTAATGGCAAAGTAGTTCTTGTTGAACATATTTCTGTTTTACTAGAAATCATATACATTAAAAAGACTTTTGGACTTTACATCATGTTCACATGTCTCAATAAATTAACACTTCAATAAAAAAACAAGAATCACTTTGTTGAAGTTTTCAAAAACAGTTACTGGTAAAACTGGTAGAAAGGCATTGTGAACACATATAAGCTTAAAAGTAGATCCTTCTCTGTCCTGGAATTGTTTATAAGATTCATGTGCATTTATAGAAGAGAATTTAGTTAATAGCATCATTGCAGTGACTCTGAGATACTGATATATGTGTTAATATCTGTCAAACTTATTATCCTATTCTTAGTACCAGAAGTTTCACAGGAAAGGATAGGGCAACTTCTACTGGAAAACCAGGATGGAATGAGGAATTATTTTTCTAAACTCCATTAGTATTTAGCCTCTGATAAATTTAGAAATATGTTTATGTAAAATATATATATATAAAATATGTGGATATATTAAAGAATTTGGGGGTTTTTATTTTGCTAAAGAATAAGACATGAAATTTTAAAATAGAAAGATGAAGGGAAAGATGTAAAAGCCCTTTTAAATCTTACCTAATTAAGAAAGCCTTGATCCTGCAGATGGTTTCAGGCTAATTCTGTTAAATTAATTAAAATTATATGATGTTTATATCTTCTGCTTATTTGGATTTATCTAAACTATTCACCTAGCTTAACTTATCAGAGCTAACTTTACAGTTAAAAGCTACAACTTTGCTTTTCTGGATCTGCCATGTGTATTTGTATATAGGACACAAACTACATTCAAAAAATACTTATGAAAATATGTAATCATTACATGTTTTTTATTCAGTTTCTTACACTAACCTTGAAAATACTACTTAAAAGCATAGCATTGTGAGTTCTCTCTTACCTTTTCCCAGTTTGGAAAGATACAAAAAGTTCTAATATTTATTAACCAGTTTGGCTAAGTATAACACATGATTACAATGCAACTTTTCAAATATTAGCACTGTCATTTAAAAAAATATATCTATGTATGAGCTGTGAACATACAGTGGAATTTATTCAAAAGGGTTTTTTGAGCCCATTCTGGTCTGTGTTCATACTGTTAAGTCTCCTGCTTTCTTGACAAAGATATACACAACAAGATTAGCTATATTTGGCTGGTCTCAAAAAGGCAGTTTGGCTGACGGAGCACTAAATCTAAGTGTGTTCTTTACCAAAACGTGGTCAAGTCAACAATGTAAAGCAACATAAGTTGAGCTTAAAAAAACCCGTATTTGACAAAGGTCAATTCTGACACTAGTAACAATAAGATTTAGTATTGGGATATCGTAGCACAGACTGGGAAATCCAAACTTTACCGGTTTGGATGGTCAGTTCAGCTTGAGACCCAGGAGTTTAGTCTTGTTAAACAATTATATTTTTGTAAATATTAGTAAAATGCAAAATTATTAGCCTTTGAAAATGATGACAGTTTTTTTCCAAAATACAAAATAGATTCATGATACTTCTTAATATTTTGACATTTACAGGTCACCACTCCTGGGCTCTCCTCCCAGTAACCACCTCCATTCTTATATGGATGTGAAGTCAATGGCAGGACTCCATTTGACTCCAGAAGGGCAAGGATTTCTTGTCTGGGCTCTATCCTCTGTGGAATAGAAGCAAATTATTCACTTGACTGGTTAAACATGATTGGCTGGCGATTACTAATTTAAGATCATATTACCCATTTATGTTACAATGAGGAGATAAAGCTATCCCAGGTACTAGTCAGGCCCAGGTGTATGAACTGTTTCCTGTCTCATGCAAGATGATGAAAATTGTCATAGCAATGACATTCAGATGTCCCTAACTAAAAGTAAAAGGAAGATCAGGTGGTTGACTGACTCATTCACTCTGGTGTCTTGAAAGAATGTTTCTAGACAAGATACCATTTTATTATGAAATAGACAAGGTATTTCTACTTGTAGGGTTTGTGATAGCTATGTAAAAACATAAGAATTCAACAGAAGTTGGGATGGGTGCAAAAAGTTACTAATATAGAACTCTATATTATACTTAATTTTTTAAAAATTAATATTAAACACCTATGTAAACCATATATTTGGGCAATTTTCCATATTTCCTAGTTAGAACAGCTTAAGTTATCTAATATATTTGCAGTATTCAGAGGATTCAGAGATCCTACTTTTACTGCTGTAAATAAGTGATTTGCAATAATAAGTTAGTACTAACTGAACATTGTTGAAGAAGTCCTAGTATTCAATTGTTCATTGATTTGGGCATGGAGAGATAAGGGAAATAAGGTTTAGTCATAATGGTGACTCTATTCCAGTGATATCAAGTTTTTCCTTGATATGCTTTAGAAAGGGCATTGAATCTGCTAGGTGAATAGAACTGTAAAATTGCAAAGATTTGTAGAGATGGCGATTTTAGGTTTTTTTCTGTGTATCCCTCTAGTATTACAAAAGTTCAAACAGCAACCACCTTAAAGGAGATTATATAAAGTAGTTTTATAGAAAAATCTTTCAAAATTGACAGAGCTTTTTAAAAAGTTGCTAAAGTTGGACATAATCTGTCAAATGCAGTCACGGGCAAGATTTTTCTTGAATGTATCTTGAATATTTTAAATCCCTTAAATGATGCAATATTTTACTTCTGTGGTTTGCACAGGGGAAACAAGGGTAAAAAGGCTTTCTAGGAAAATTAAATCACAAGAAAATTAATCTTGCCTGTAAGTCTTTTTTACAATTTCAGTTTGTTTACTGAAGATACAAATGTATTTGAGGAGTTTCAGTGTAGTTTTAAAAATGCTTCAGAGCCTATACCCAGAAGGGAAAGTAGATTACAATCCTTCTGATATGGCATCTAATACAGCAAAAGACAAAGGAGAAGAAAAACCTGTAAGCAATCATTAAAAAAACTGCAACAAAAAGCCCAGACTATACTAGTTCTGCAGTCAAGTTACTCTAAAAAAAAAAAATATTATAGTATGTGGTGAGACTTCATCTACTTTTCTTGTGCTACAATTGAAAAGAATTTCAGTATCGTACGAAGATGAGTAAAGAATGCTGCACTGGTTTGAAACTGAAGTAGAAGCTAAAACAGACTAGACTTACCTGGTTTATATTTGGCCAGGAAAAAAACCCCACAAAACAAACCAACAAACAAAACCACAAAAACAACTGTTCAAACCTTTTTTCTTTGTTTTCATTTTGTTGGAAGTTCCATCTGAACTCTTACTTGAAATGTTGAAGAACTTGTTCTCTCAGTTATCTGACAGTCAATACTTGCAGCATAGTTTCTATCAAACAAGTTCAAAGATTTTGCATTGGTTCACAAGAAAACCTGTCTGCAACAATACTTTCTATTTCACTTGTATGGACAAGTGAAATAAACTTGTATGTCTTTTTAATGACTCTCATCTGGTACTGCAATCCAACATGAGCTTTCTGTTGCAATTTCCATAGTATTCTGGAACTTTTAGCTTTAGATTAAATTTAATTTTTCTGCAGAAAAATACTAAATGAAAAGTAGAACATCTGAAAAATTTGAGATGTGGGGAATTACTACAGTTCAGGTACCAACATCTATCTAGGATGGAGAAGTATTTTTAAAGCCAGGAGAATTTGTGAGAAGTTATGCAACTTCCAAGTTAGAAGAGTGTGTTTACTTGCTGTAATCTTGAACCAAAAAGTGTACCTAAAATCAAGATTTGATTTCTTTTTATGTTGGGCTTTTCAAAGGAAGCTGTGGATTCCTGTAATGGCTGGTTTTCCTTCCCTATGAAAATACTATCAAATTTCACTTTTTTTAAAGGATACTGCTACAAAAATGTTTATGTATTGTGACAGTGTATTTCTGCATCAGCTGTACACTATCACTGTATGATGACTTAATTAGGTCAGTCAAAACAATGTTATTGAGATTCTGAAAGATCATGTGGAGTGATTTTGAACTCCCTATTGGCTCTCCAAACTTGTGGAAAGATTGGAGCTTTGTTATGAATCTCTTGACAATAAGTAACAATCATGACACTGGCAGCTTTCCAAGGCAGCATGGAGAACTTACGGACTTGTCACACTTCCAGGGCGTTAGAAGGTGCCAACTCAACTGTGATTCACTGCTGATTGCTTTTGCTATCACAGAATCCTTTAAGGTTTCAAGCCTTCAGGGAAATCTCACAGATTATGCTTGGCAAGATGTAAAGTGTCAAGTAATGCATCATGTAACAGGGTAGATAATAATTTGGTGAAAGCCAAGTTGTTTGGGTTTTTTAATGCTTTGTTCTGAACCATTATTGTTCAACTTTTTATTAAAGTAATTAAGGGGGTGGTTGTAATGAAACACCTGTAACACTTTGTTTTCTGATTAAGAAACAATGTAAGACTTGGAAATACTGATTCCCCCCCCCCCCCCCCCCCTTTTCACTCTAAGAAATTGCTAATAGTTCATATTCATTGAGTTAGCTATCTGAAAAACTGGGATGCCACTGGGGCCAACATAATTTAGGGAAAATCAGCAGGATCCTGAGGGAGTTTTATTGGTTGCTAAAATTTTGTGTTTAGAAGAAATGGTTTCTTACCTCTTGCATCTGTTTATTGGATTATATTTGGACATACTGACAAAGATTTTGATCTATAGAGTAGTGGTCTAAACCTGAAGCCATACGGTTGCCTAAATTACTTTGGATTGATAGTTGCATAGCTGGGAACATGGTTTACTGCTGTATGAATAGTCTAGGAGTTAAAAAAAAAGTGCATAGTTATAAATTCCAGTAAACTATTGGGCTAAGTTTGATTACAGAAGCTGATAGTAACTTTCTAAAAATTTTTAACCTATACCTTAATATGAAACATGCTTTCCTTTAAAGCTATCGGGTTCTGTAATCTGTGAGAAAAGTTTAAGATTAGTATGGAATAAAAATTATCCTTTTAATAGCCATTGTGGAATATAGCTAGTCATCGTGGAATACTTCTCCACGTACAAGGATGTAACAAAGCAAACTATAAATTGTTAGTTCTAAATATTTTGCTTAATAATTGGTTAGTCAGAAGAGCTGAAGTAATTAGCCATTTTTAAACCTGTTTAGCACTTTAGAAAGATAAATTTTTATTCTGTTGCCCAGTACTGACTGCTTAGTTGCTGACATTAAGCAGTATTAGACATTGAACAAGCTTTGAGAGACAAATCTTATAGAAGATCTGATATTGTTTCAATCTGTCTTCCTAAATGTCACATGCTCATATTTAAAACCCCCAAATCTGTTCTCTTGGCACAAGAGACAGGTGATTTAGCATCACCAACTGCAATAATATTTTAAATAAATATCTAAAGGGAGACATGAATGTATCTGGGCATGATTGGGGCACCCCTATTTTGTAGGTTCTAATAAAAAATAAAAAAAAATATAGATGCTGCATATCTTTTCTGGCATTAAGGCTTTATCCCATACTCTCTTATTTCCCCACAGTAAAAATTCCTACAAAGGCATTGATGTGATAATCATATGTTCATGATAAAGTGACTGGGGTACTGTTGGAAGGCCTCCTGCACTTCAAGGCATATGACCACAGCTGATAAAACTTCAGGCTTGGCCTGAAAAAAATCCAACAATATTCGTTACATAAAATAACCTTAAGAAGATCAGATTAAAAGCACGAAAGGAAGTAACCTGAGGAAATAGGTTAGTTGTCTGGATGACTGATTAGTATCTCTGCCTTAAGGGACAAGACTAATACTCTGAACAGAAACCTGTTTAGCTGGGAAAGTCAAATAACTACTCTCCGAATTTGGAGTTCATATTCCTTTTAGAAGGAATAAGCAGCTCAGTAGTCCTCAGGTCAAAAGTGTTTGGTGGTTTGCTTTTGGGTTTGTTTTTTTTTTAGTTCATCACCCGCAGAAATAGGAAAGCTTGAGAAAGGCTGTCTGCCAGCAGAGGAAGACTGAACTAGACAGGGAGAAAAAAATGCAGGGTAGTTACAGTCTTGCCAGATAAATGTAAGAATGAACAAGTTATCCATCAAAGTGAACAAGAGAATATTCTACATTGTTTGTTAAGGTGGTTTTTCATTATGAATTGATATAGAAATGTCACAATTGGTTTCGAAGAAGCTGAAACAAATGTCAGTAATCTTGAGTTATTAGAAACTTGTTGCTTTTCATCAAGGTGTAAAATGTACAGCAGCATAACTTGCCCTTTCATCTGTTTCTTCAGTGCTGTATGTGGGCACTTCCCCTAAAAATCCTCTTCATTATATTTTTAAGACAAAAGTTGCATTGAAAGTAATTGTATTTTTTCAAACTAAGGAGAAAATGGTCATGACTGAGGGTGTTGATGGATTAGCATATCATGTTTCCAAGTTTTACTACTAATCTGAACTTAATCAGCAATTTCATGCTTTCATTTAAATTGTGAAAAAATCATATAGATATGTATTTAGAATCTGCTTTTGCACTGAAATTTAAGTTGATGTTAATAGGGACCTCTAGTGAGATGAAATGGAACTAATTTTGTTAAACTGGTATCAGTCTTAAACTGTGAAGTAGATATTTGCTCATTAAAAGCAGACAAAGGTCCACCTGAGTCATGCTATCAAACTTTGACCTTAACCTTTCACATTACTGTGCTGGTTTTGGCTGGGATAGAGTTAATTTTCTTCATAGTAGCTGGTATGGGGCTGTGTTTTGGATTTGTGCTGGAAACAGTGTTGATAACCCAGGGATGTTTTAGCCAGTGCTGAGCAGTGCTTACACAGAGTCAAGGCCTTTTCTGCTTCTCACTCACCCCACCAGCGAGGAGGCTGGGGGGCACGAGGAGTTGGGAGGGGACACAGCCGGGACAGCTGACCCCAACTGACCCAAGGGGTATTCCAGACCATAGGACGTCATGCTCAGCATGTAAAGCTGGGGGAAGAAGAAGAAAGGGTGGGATGTTCACAGTGATAACGTTTGTCTTCCCAAGTAACCGTCATGTTACACATGCTGGAGCCCTGCTTTCCTGGAGATGGCTGAACACCTGCCTGCCCATGGGAAGCAGTGAATGAATTCCTTGTTTTGCTTTGCTTGCTTGTGTGGCTTTTGCTTTCCCTGTTAAGCTGTCTTTATCTCAACCCATGAGTTTTCTCACTTTTATTCTTCTGATGTTCTCCCCTATCCCACTGGGGGGAGTGAGTGGCTGTGGGGGGGTTAGATGCTGGCAGGGGTTAAACCATGACAATTACTTTTATTGGCATCCTAACCTTGTGTTTGTTCTAACCAATGGGCTTTTAGCATGAGGGTACTTAAACAGAGCCTAGAAAGCTGCTAAGGCACCAACCCTTAATTTAAGAGGTTTGTTTTAAGCCTTCTTATATTAGTTAATCTCTTTTTCCCAGCCATAAACTTAGTGCTGGCATAGGCAACTTGTCTACTTTGTACCTTGCTATCAAAGAGTTGAGCTAGGGGTTAGGCCTATAGGACGTAATGAGAAAACAGAAGAGTCTGCTTCACTCAGGAAGAAGCTTTAGCTCTGGTTTGATAGTTTCACAGGCTGCAGTTAGTTGCTGTGTAAGTAGGGATTGCTTACCATAGTGTAGTTCTTTATTCTGCAGCCAGTATTAGGCTACAAGTTCAGGTTAGACATGTGGTTCAACTAGAGAACATTGTTGCTGAAACATAGATGGACTCTAAATCAGGTAGATTAAAAAAAAAAAGGAGGGGGGGAAGCTGAAATTTTCACCAGCGTGACTCATTTGTTTATATTAGCAGATGATACTGGTAGGTATCCTTGACTCTTGGGTAATATGAGTCTTTATACAGAAGATGACTATAAAGATATATACAGTTTGAATTGAGGGGGCCATTCGGACTAGCTTTTGGGTTGTGTTGAAACCTTTCTCCAGTATATGCTCACTTTTACACTTTGTGGACATGACTGGACTAAATCTAAGCCAGTAAATCATTTCAGGCCTAGTTTTTGTAGAGACTGGTTAAAAAGTCTAGAGCCTGGACTGAGATGTCTGTTATGTCTGGCAGTTTTGTGATTGCATCATAATGGGCCTGCCTTCTAGCTGGCTTCAGCCTGAGGCTGCTATAGATGTCCTTGCTAAGGCTGAAATCTAGAGTAAATCTGAGGTTGCAGCTGAGGTCAATAGGAAGGAGGAATGACAAGGGAGTTAATAGGAATTGCCAGTGTGTAGACTAATATTCTGAACCTTTGGATATACAATACAAAAAAAGTAACATTCAGTAACCTAAGGAAAAGATCTTTAATAACTGTATTTGTTGCTTAAATCAACGTAATGTTTTTCACTATTACACTGTTCATTTCATTTATAGAGTAAGATGAATATGGCAGCAGATCTTTCAAGTAATCTAACAAAGACTGCTTGTCCATTTTGGGGACTTGGATAGAATAAGAAGCTGGGGGGTTGTATATTATCTACATTTTTATAAGTATCTTTGTCTACAAATATCTCTTGAAGTGGGTTGATAGTTCAAAACATCAGTTATAGTGACTGAATTTTCTGAAGCAAGTTCTGAAATTTAGTTTTTCTCATCTGAACAGATAAAGGCTGAGGAAGGAGAAAATCAACGCTTGACAGATTATGACTGTTTTGCAACAAAATGGATCTTGTTGACAAGAGTGAGGTTTGACAAAAACTTTCTTTAAATATGGTATAGATAGTCAACACAATGAATTACAGCTATAGAAGTGTGTCTGTTTAGGTGAGCAGTTCCATATCTATGCAGAGCTAATCACCATTCATCAAAATAATATCTTTGCAGCCTCACTGAAGATGCTGTACTAAAAGATCAGTCAGCACTCCCACTGTAATATCACTTTTCAAGAGCTTGGTGGATCACTCTAAAAGTTTCTGTCTGGGCTTTAGGTCAGTAAATAATTTCAGACTAGTGGCCTGAAGAAAATGGCTGCCACTTTATTGAAATATTTGCTGGCATTTTCTGTGTCTGAAACCAGGCTTGAATTTGTTGACCTCTTTAATTTTTCTGAAGTTAATATAGACACTGATAATGGTGAGTGTGGTCTAGATGATGGTGACTTTCTTAGTAATTTATAAGGGAGACTTCCTAAAGGGAAGAGACAGCATTTGACTTAACCCTTCTTGAGTAACTTTAACCTTTAAACTAGGTTGGTTTGACTTGTAAGGTCTTTTGCTCAAATTCATTCTGAATTAATTCAAATGACAGTTGTCACATTTACATCAAGTTCCGTTTTAGTTTCATACTGTAGACCTCCTAATGCAGGTCTCCTTGAACCAGGCTTAAGGTTAGCTTTGGTCAAGATGTTTTGAGCTTCTAAAATATTTCTACTTAAGTTATTACATTAGATTCATTGAAACTTGGTAATAAATGGAGTGACCTGGCTTTTGGGAAGTTTTATTCATGCAGCTTTAGACTATTTCCAATAATACTAATTCTTAATGAAAATAATATTTGTCATTTTTATAGCATTTTTCATCTCAAAGCCATACTTTTTAACAGTGGAATTAGATATTCTGGAGGCACATATATGTCTCTGTGTAGCATGGGCACTGATATTAACAGAAATATGTGAAAGGAGAGTTGTGCTAATCAGTGGGATATTGATTACCATAGAAGAAACTAAGAGCACAAAGCATACCAAGAAAAATATAATTATCTGGTTGTTATTACTGAAAAAAAAATCTTGAAATAAGTTCAGGGAAGTAGTGTGATTTTTTTGGGGTTGGGGGATTTTTGGAAGGGACAGATAGAGAATGACTGTTGAAAGTGGAGGAATCCTTTAGACAATTGAGATAATGTATGGCAAGGAGAGTGAAGGAATCAGTACAAACATTTAAGAAGGCTTTTTCACTGATAGAGAAACTAGAAAGGATGTGATCTGTTTTAACCTTTTGTTTATTGGGGTTTTATTTTGTTAAAGTAGTTGCAAGGGCTGAGGAAAAAAAATACAAATTTGAAGTTTCTGACCTTTCTCCCCCTTCATCATGTTTCCCTTTTTTTGCTTTGTCTCCGATAAGAATTATTTCCTCCCAACTGTTGTCTCTATTAAGAATTATTTTCATTGTTTCCCTTTCCCTCTTGGCCAGTATTTTTGAAAGTTAACTAATGAATTTGAATGTTCTTGTTTTGGCACACCAAATGGAAGTTTTCTGTATTGTAGTTGATACGAGCATGGTGACTATGATCTACTCTCGTTTCTTTCCAACCTTTAATCAATATGTACTTGCAAAGGAAGAATTAGAAATCACAAGCTATGTTCCTGTGAAGAAGGTGCAGAAGACCTGAAATATCCCTGACATCTGTGTTTTAAATGTTTATGCGAGCATGTCCAGATTTGGAGAAAAGGCTCAAGAACTACTTTTAGGGAATGTTTTAGGATAAGTACTCTGCAATTTGGCAATGGAAGATACACTGCACTAGGCCTAACTTTTTCCCTTCTCAAGTAATACCGTGTTTAACTTAGGTGAAGTCCAGTGATGATCTCATTGCTTTTCAATTATGAAGAACATTTAAATATTTAATTTAAAGGAATGATTAGTAATTTTCCTGAGTTGGAAAGATGACTTTCAACTCAGGTAGTTTAAGCCATGCAATCAAGTTTTATTTGTCTATTTGCATATCCTTGTAGTGAATACTGTGGATATTTTGACATGTGGCAATACTGTATCATCATATTTAATGTATATGTTTTTTCCTTGTATGTTTTCTGCTGTAGTATAAGAAACTGGCAGGAATCAAAAGCATCACAAAACTCTCTCTGCATGATGTGCACTTTTTTGAAGAAGAAATAAATCCTAGTCATCTTGACAATGACTATGATAAAACATAACATAGTAATATGTCAGTACTTGCTAAAAGCATTAACAGTTTAAAAAGATGTTAGCTACTCTTTCTCAAACCTTTGAATTGTAAACTTATGCCCTCATTCCTTATTCCTTTCTCTTCTCAGACTATTTCTAGAATGGAAGAGGTTCATGTATAATGATGATTGTTAGAATATATTGTGAATGCTATATATCTCACATCTATAGCTTATTATGGAATACCTAGGGTACATCGGTGATCTTTGCCAATACATGTCACGTAAACATACATGTGTACATACATATTCAGAGTTGTACCTAAAGCCACTAAAGGAAGCTCTAAAGTAAACTAAAACCCAAGGAATCTAGCTTCTATATTAACCTTATCCATAGTGAGCCATAACCACAGAAAGCAGGAGCATTGGTTATTATTGTCATGACAGCTAATGCAAAGGTAAGTCCTTATTTGTGTGCTCACATAAATTTTGAGGGTGGCTACTGACTCCTCCCTCATCAACTTTAGCTGTTTCTTCAACATTAACTGGTCAAGAGATGATCTAAAATTTGTAAGGTATCACTTAGTTCTTTTCACATCAAATGTGATGTTATTGGAAATACAGACAGCCTTTGTATGAATTTGCACTGTTGGCATTTCTCTTTGAGGCAAGAATCTTGCAGATTCCTAGTGTAGGCATAGTCTAAAACCAGTACAATTAAATGTTATTTTTGTACATGGCAAAAACATATCTGCTTTAAGTAGCAGCAGTGGCTGTTCCAGATGCACAGCAAAGTTTCCAGCAAAGTATGTGCACTGAGTTTTTGTGGAGAATTACAACTAAAACTGTATATGATATATTTTCTGAAAGCTATTAAAGCTTATTCTATTGTCAAAGATAAAGTCATTTAGTCACTGCATTGCATGAAATATTTTTTGGGGGAGGAGGTTGCATGATTTTCAAACGTGCACATGATAAACACTTACAGGACAATGAACTAGAATACTTAGCATAAGATGAAATGTTTATTTGGGCTTTGGTAGCTCTCACATGATTAGATTTTAATATTTTCAGATTTGTTTATGTATATTAGTTTTGCTTTTAATGCTTCCATTTCATAAACAGATGTACACCATATATAATCTTCTGCCAATAAAAACTTCTGGAAACTGTTTCTAATATTGAAGACTGCAGGAGATTTCCCCTTTCTCTTCTCTGCCCCCAACAAATAGCTACTATAGAAATAAACAATTTTTCATGTAGTTTTTCCAAATTCAGCTACAGCTTTTCTCCTCACTGTAATGTCTTTGGGGCAGGTTATTAGTATATGTATGATGAAAGGTGAAACATGTCCTCCTTTTTAATGGTCTTGGTATCATAAATTACTACTTAATTACAGAATAAAAAACACTATACCTTTAGAAACCATTGAAGTTTTTTGTTGGTGGTTGGTTGGGGTTTTCTGAGCTTTTCCAGAAGAGATGAGTTACACACAGCCTTCTAGTCAGTGATTGTGAATGAAAAAGGCATAGTTTGTGAGGGAGACTAGCTGTAGAGTGTGAAGGACATACTGACCTCAGTACCAAATGCCCTTGTAAAATCTCCTTTGAACAGTGTGTACTGGATTGATTGTCCATTTCAAAAAGGACGCCCATATGGCAGAAGAATGAGATAACTATTGCTGTACTATGGAAAAGAATTGAGAACTAAACATGTGCCTTGACTGCTTTTTCCCCTATTGCCAATTAACTGTAGCTTCCTTTTATTAGAGTAGCTCTTATGCAATACTGAGAGTTTTGTGGCCCTTATTGTTATGAATTAAATTAAACTTAGTGGGACTGAATGCATTTATAACGTTTTGAAAGCTTACCCTAATAAATGTTTCATTCCTAGAATTCAGCAAAGGAAAAATACAAATTAGAAACTTAAGGGACTTTTTCCTCAGAGTCTATAACTGAAAATGTGATTACATAGTTGGCAAACAGCAGCAAAACATGCCAGTCCAGGAGGGATTTTTAGAACATATTCTTCTGGCAATCAGTGTCACAACATAATTTGCTTCAATCACATCTATGGATCATGAGATTAGGTAATCTGTAAACTTCTCTGGATCCATGAGACAAAGCAGATAGACCTGAGCTGTTTTCATTTATATGTTAGTTTCTTTAGTTTAGGCAGAACTCATCAAATGCCCGTGGCCTGTTGTTTATGGCCATGCTATTCCACTGTTGCATAGAAGCCACATGTTGTTGGGACCATAGCAAACATGTATGCTATTGAGAAGTTCCAGTGACAGTTATCAGCCTCAGTGTAGCGGTTCCTTGGAATTTTCCTGTATTTCCAGAAAGAAGTATCATACAAAAGCTAATATAATGAAAGGCAGAGAAGAGGTGGATGTAGCAATTTTTTTCATGTATATTCATTAACAAGCTTAATACTTTAGTTAAATATATAATGCTCTGAATAATTACCATCATTCTTAAACAAAATTTTAGAGTAGGTTTCTCTGACTTGTTTTTTATCTTATCACCAAGTTGTGGTTTTGTTTGTGGTTTTGTTTTTTTTTAAGTATGAACACTTCAACATTGTGCTGGTTTTGGCTGGGATAGAGTTAATTTTCTTCATAGTAGCTGGTATGGGGCTGTGTTTTGGATTTGTGCTGGAAACAGTGTTGATAACCCAGGGATGTTTTCAATATTGCTGAGCAGTGCTTGCACAGAATCAGTGCCTTTTCTGCTTCTCACTCACCCCACCAGCGAGGAGGCTGGGGGGCACGAGGAGGCTGGGGGGGCACAAGGAGTTGGGAGGGGACACAACCGGGACAGCTGACCCCAACTGACCCAAGGGGTATTCCAGACCACAGGACGTCATGCTCAGCATGTAAAGCTGGGGGAAGAAGAAGGAAGGGTGGGATGTTCACAGTGATGACGTTTATCTTCCCAAGTAACCGTCATGTTACACATGCTGGAGCCCTGCTTTCCTGGAGATGGCTGAACACCTGCCTGCCCATGGGAAGCAGTGAATGAATTCCTTGTTTTGCTTTGCTTGCGTGTGTGGCTTTAGCTTTCCCTATTAACCTGTCTTTATCTCAAGCCACAAGTTTTCTCACTTTTACCCTTCTGATTCTCTTCCCCATCCCACCAGGGGGGAGTGAGCGAGCAGTTGTGTGGGGCTTAGTTGCTGGTAGGAGTTAAACCACAACATACCTATGTACTCCTCTCTTCCCAGGCTTTACTTCAAAAGTATTAATGTTCCTATTCAACACTTGTAGTATGACTGAGCTGTTACTGCCACTTTTTGCAGTTAAAAATCACCTCAGGTGTCGTAATAGTGTACTTGTTTTGTATTTAGTATAGAGTAATTAGTACTCAAGTCCATCTTATTCAATTAAAATAGTACTATGAATAACCTCATGGGGGTTTTTCTTAGCTCCTGTGTGTTACCATATTTAATTCAAAATTTGTAATTTAAAGAAAATAAATAGGTCAAGAAAATGGAAAGAGTGAAATAAACACAAAGAATGAAGTTAGCTATTTTAGGAATGAGATGCTAGGATTTTTTAATACTTTTCTGTAGTTTCCAAAAGACTTAACATGCTGCAACATTGATATTACTTATCAATTTAATTGTCCTCATTGGACCATACAGGTGATTTGTAACTAGGTGTGACCATTAAGCTCTCAGCATGAATTAAGGAGACAGTATTTGGGAAGAGGATGATGTCTTAGTCTGATAGGCTGCCTGGCTTTCATATAATTATGGCTGCACATATAATTGTGTACTGCCTGTCAAAGTGACAGTACTAATGTCATTAGTTTCTTCAGCTCATGCATTTCAGGAAGAAAGGCAACTTTAGTTGTGGGAAGAAACAGACAAGTGTGCCTTCTCCCCCCCCCCCCCCCCCCCCCCCGCCTTTGACTTTTGAGATCTCCTTGTGCTCTTTAAAAGCATTAAGTGCCAAGTGGGTGGGCACAGGCTGGACAAAGCACGTGCATGGGTTTCCGCACTGTGTGGTCCATGACCCTGCCTAATGATGTGAGGAAGTTGTTTATGCAGTTATATAATGCTAGAGTGGCTGATCAACATAGCAAGCAATGCACAAAGCTGAGACTAGACTACGAACCCAAACAATACTCTTTGCTAGTCATGTAAAAGCTAGGTAGGAACTAGGGAGACTTGGCTTACCATCCAAACTCTGTGAACTACGTTTGGAAACCTAGGCAGAGATTTTTATCTTTATTTTTTAAATATATATGCTGCAGGGGACATACATATGATACAGGCACAGATTCATCTTGCTGAACTGAGGCATTCAAGATAGGAGATTAATCACCCTAGGTCTTCTGATCAGTGAAGAGACCTGGGTACTGCCAGGCTGGGAACTATGGTGGGTGAATTGCTTTCTGCAGCTTTCTCTTGACTGGTTCTGAAGTCTTAGGCAGGTTGGTTAGATGCCTTAAACTAATCCAGACTCATGAGTACAAGCTCAAATTTTTGTTTTAAAGAAATCACATTCATTTTTTTGCTAGGGCTAAAGAAAGCTGTTTGCAAGGCAGAGGTAAACAAGCTAAACATTGTTTAATGTCTTCACCAGTAATAGTTATAAAATATTTCAAGAAATTATGAAAAACAAAAATCAGATTGATGACAAATGAACGAACTTATTTTTCGACTTGCCAGGAAGCTGTGTGGAAAGTTGTACAAGTTAGAACAACTGAGGACATACTATTTTCTGCCCACCTTCAAGGGGTTCCATAAAGAACCATATATACACAGTCAAAGATATTTCTATAAAGTTCTCTTTTTTTTTTTTTTTAGAAGGACAAGATGGCCAAATTACCAGTTGTTTTAAATATTCTAAAATGGACTACGATAAAGGTTCAATTCTGACCAAACAATCTTGTGTAGGCTCGAGAACAGAAACCATGAACTCCAGACTTTTCCCAGAACTTCCATGAGGAAGTGGGGTTCAGCTGGGACAGCAAAGGTAGTTATGAACACCAAAGAAAACTCCACCACCAGGTTGTTCTGAGGGAAGGCTAAAAGGAGATGAAAGAGACACAATCTCTGCTAGCCTGGTGAGTCAAGGATGTCAAAGCTTGAGGCATGAGCAAAGGACAGCATGAGTTTGTTGTCAGAAATGCAGTTCCAGTTTAACACTAAAAAAAGCCTATAGGCTGATGACTTTAAAAGAGAGAAAAGTAGACATCCAACTGATTTTTTTTCAGTAGTATTTTTTAAATAGCTTATAACAAGTGCTATGTGTCTATGGGTAATTTAGCATAGCCAGATTAGGTGACTTTGTGTGTTGCCTCTACAGATGCTCTGAAGCAGTAGGGCACAAACTTTTTTTTTTCTTTTGTATGGGAGCCATTTAGATGTAGAAATACATCCATGTCCCTCTTACAAAAGTTGTTTGTCAGAAAAAAACATGAATTATTTTGTATTGCAGAGTTTATAGGAATAAATGCATCATCGTGGTTCAAATCTTGCAAGTGTATGTCATGGAAATGAATCCACACTAATGGTGATGTGTTGTTAGATCTGTAACATCAATTTCATTACATCATTCAATATTACTTTTTTTAACTAGTGCTTTTATTTATAATGTAAATTTAATTTAGCTTTTAAAAAAGTATTCATTTATTGTGAAAGTCCTCAAAATACCCATAAAACCATTCAGAACTCTTTCTTCCATTCACAACTATCACCACATCCACTTTTGAAGGTCAAAGATACTTTCAATACTTTTACAGGCCAGATGGTAATGCTTTTGCATTTGTACCTCAAATTTTCATGCTGTGCCTCATTCCCATTGAAATTAGAAGGAACTGGGCATCTTGGCATGAGTTCATAGTGTGTTAGTAAGGCACATATTAGAGAACAGAGCTTGGTCTCTCTTCACATTAGTAATATAATTCCTATTTGTTTTGGTGCCTCTGCCAAAATACTGTGTTTCTCTTACAAAGAGTAGATTCCAAGCAGCTGTCCTTTGCCTTTTCAAGCAGGGGAATAAGAGGAGCATGGAGAGAGTTTGGTATGACTTTTTAGTTTTATGTCACATTCAAAACTTACTTTCAAACATATTTTATTATTCTAATGTTTAGGCTCATACATCTTTGAACTAAGTCCAAATAATTAAATTATGTCCTAACTTTTGGCATTTCTGAGACTTTTTCATATTCTGATTCTTATGGTAGAATTTATACTTCCAAGTTGTATTAAAATGAAAAAATACTATCATTTGAGTGGATTTTATTTATTTACTTATTTGTTTTGCAGCTTTTTAGCTGTATTTGCTATGAGGCATAGCTGTAATACCAATGGTAATTTTAATCTTTTCCAGCTTTCAATCCTTGAAGGATAACAAAGACAGGAGTGCAAAATTTACTATGGTGAAAGCATCTCAGAAATACACAGACGAAATGCTTTAAAATTAACAGCTGTTGAAATGCCGTTCATAATTGATCACTAACATTTCTAGTCTCCTTTGACTGCATTTAGGTATATATTTTAAACAGACATTCAATTTTGGTTTTTTATTACAGATGAGAATTCCACGAAGCTACAAGACTTTGAAATATCTGGTTTAAATGTCATGTTTTACCGTTAGCATTCTATATTTTGTGGGACATTTTTATCAAGTTCTTTAAAAATCAGTCTGATTCTTCCACTTTTCAACTGCTGAGGCTCTTCATAAATCAATAGCTGCACTGGTATTTCTTGGAAATCAGCATAATTCCAGGTAGGATTATTGGTCCCAGCTGTTTCCCCTGGCTGCAGGTTCCAGGTGCCCTCTCCCCTAGCTGAGACCACCCTACAATTCCATGTGATTCCCACCATGCTCAGTGACTCTGGGAAGGAGACCTTGTTTAGCTGATAAAAGTAAAACTAGGCAGCATCCTTCTTTGCCTACCGCCCTCACTGTTCTTGCCAAAACGCACATTAACTGAACAAAACCCACAGTAAGTTGTGCCCATTCTGCAGGAACTTCTTAGAGGTTCATAACTTTTGTCTTGTCTTGTTTACTGGATCTTTAGAAAATAATGATAGGGTACTTTTTAATAAACATGGTTCCTATAAGCATCTTGTTGTAGAAGTTCTACCTGCAGGTTGATAAGCTGTGATACAGAATTGCTAATGTTATTATCTGTGCTACGATGGACTTACAGGACTTGTGCAAGCTAAATAAAGTTCTAGGAGTCTGCAAATGCTGTACAAGTTAGGAAAAACATTTTCAGATATGCTTGCCATTTTTTAACATTTTAAAAAATGTTTATTTATTGAAAAATTGTGTGACGATATGTTCAGCCATATTTTAACTGAATCTTGAGTTTCCACTAAGACTTGGGAACATAGCGGATTAATAGATGTGTTTTACTATTAATGCTAGGTTATCCAACAATCCCAAAAGAGTTAACTGGTAGGGCTGTGAATCCTGTGAAAAGCCAATGTCTTTCTGAGCCTAAATCCAAAACTGCTGTCTGACACTGAGAAAGATTTGATTTAAAATTCCTTACTGAATTGTGTAGAAAGTAACGCAAGTTGGATCCACTTATAGCTATATATATTTTTATTCTAATTGTCCTCAAAGGTGTTTTTTGTTATTGTTTTTTTTTTTTTTACCTCCAGATAAAATGTAGCTATAACAGGTTGCGTATTCAGTGATTGAGAAGCTATGTTTTTAATACTTTTGAGTCTGATGCCAGTGTAATAACAGACAACGTTCTAATGGTTCACTACTCTGATTACCTGTCTATCTAGGGCACCAACTTGCATATAAAACTTATGAA
Organism: Buteo buteo; assembly: GCF_964188355.1. Lineage (NCBI taxonomy): Eukaryota > Metazoa > Chordata > Aves > Accipitriformes > Accipitridae > Buteo > Buteo buteo. Next base: position 18,445,099 of record NC_134190.1, on the reverse strand, counting down.
ATTACTGATGCTTTTAATGTATTGTGCTTAAAAATATATCAAAGTATATTAGTGTTTCTCTAAATGCTTCATTCTGTGGGTAATGAAATTACATTTCAAAACTACAAAATACTTCACCAAACAGAATTTTTACTTCCCAGCGAGCCCTCAGTTAAAGGTTGAAATTGATTGATACATATGAAGGCCTTGTTTTTATGTCAATCATTTCTCTCATAGAAGTGCTCATTATGATGGCAGTTATGGTTTATGTACAAGCTTGTGTGTGCCTACATGTGCAAAAACATTCATTGCAAACTTTTCTATTTTATTTTTGTTCTTCCACAGCTGTTACTACATAAATTTCTGCTACGGTAATGAAAGAGAAGTCACTGCCAAGTCAGCCTGGATCTGCAACTGTAAATTAGGCCCCTAAGGAATCACAGAATCACCACTTTAATTTTCAGAATTTCTGTGGAAAGATATATAAGTGTTCCTAGATCATATTCCAATGCTTTGTAACGCCACAGTGATCAACTAGAGAGCGCCATCCCATGAAATATAAAATCACTTCATCTTGTTTGACTTCCAAAGTATTTAAAACTACAATTGAGAGAGAAATTACAAAAAAGAAATGTTTGTGGTTATGTTTGGGATCATGCTGGTTAGCCACCTGCTAACCAATCTATCCCTCTTTAGCTGAAATATTTTCTTCTCCAGTAAAGTATGTGTTAAGCCTGAGGGCCTATCCGTATTTACCTTTGTTGGGTTATAACTTTGCTGTATGCTGCACTCAGCTGTGGGAGAGAGAAACTGTTCTGCAGTGTACTCTGTCTGCCCTTGTGGTAACCTACTGACTATATAAGAGCCATCTAGAAAGCAGCAACTACTCATGTTTATTTTATAATAATATTTTATTCACACTCTTCTTTTTGTTAAATGCGGACATTAAAAAAAAAAAAACAAAACATTAACAACAGTTTTTTTCTTTTTCAGCCAAAATCAGGACACATGTCAAACATTTAATGTTCTTGTTATAGAATTGGAGGTTAACATAACCAGCCTCAGAAGTTTCATACTTTTATAAGGCCAGGTGGTTGAGCATATCCTTTTTGTATATCCTTCAAATTAAAAATATAGCATCAATTCTGTCAACATAAAACACTTAACGGCTGCCTATGAGATATGCAATTATCTAATCACAAATGTCCTGTGCAGAGAATAGGTGCAAAAAACCTTGTAAGCTATTATGTTACTGCTTTTTTTCTTCAGCGTCACACAAATTTAGTTCTTTAAAGCTTGGATTGATAACTCTGTTTCTGAGATTTTTACAGGGTTTTTTCCCCCAATATTAGGTGAGTAGCTCATTCATAGTGAAATGCTTAAGATTTCTTTCATCACAGCAAGGGTATAGCAAATGCTTAATAAATATTTAAAAGCTCCATCTGCCAGAGTAAACTAGCACAGGCAAAGCTTCCATGTCCTCTGGAGGTATTTAGCCCAACATATTCCACAGTAAGTCACTGTTCTAGGAAGGCATATCCTGGCTCTATATGGGAATAAAGTGAGTTTTGTAAGGCAATCAGTTACGAATTACATGCTTCTTTGGCAATAAGGTCTTCACAGAGAACACTTTTTCTTGGCACTATGAATAAAGTAGCAAAGATGAAACATTTTTTTCTGTGATTCTGTGGGTGTAAAAAAATATTGCCTGTGTAGTTAAGAGAGCACATTATGGTGGTGGGCTTAATTCCATCCAGGAATGAAACCTAAGGTTTCTAGAGAATGTTAAGCATGTGAGGTTAATAATGGGGCATAACAGCTTCTTGAGAAATCTCTTATTGTGATATAGCTAGCTCTGACAAATGATGGCTATATTTGTCACTTCACTTTCTTGTTCAAGCAGTATCTTTTACTCTTCAGTTTGTTCCTTGGGGGATCGCTGAGGTGTGTGAAATCTTGAGTGTATTTGGAAGGATTAGACTATCAAAGGGTAAAGTTATCATTCATATGAATGTCATTTTTCATAGGATATATAAAATGTGAAATATATCAGGTGGCCCAGAGTGGAAAGAATCTGCAGAGATGCTTTTTTCCATCAGCAGAGGATGGTGGGTTTGCTTTCCAGAATGCCAATGACTGCATCAGCAGTTGCTGCTCTAGCAAGTCTTCTTCAAAGCACCTTTAAAAACAGGGGGATGATGGGAGGAGCTTTTCTTTGTGGACTTTTAAATGCCATGATAAAAATGTGCTTGTCCAGTTACACATTATTCCACTTCAAATTTGGATTGGATGTAGAAATAATTAAGGTAAGCTGCCAATACTCTTACATTAACATCATAGTTCTGTAATCAGCTGCACTAAACCTGAAGACCAGATTAACCTAGAGAGAAAAAAAATTACCTCCAAGTTGTAAAAGCTTAGATTAAGATTTGATAGCATGGAGATAATTTTTTTTACTTGCATTTACTGCAGTCTTTGAGATGGCCTGGAGTTGGATGAAAAACTTATTGACTGCATGATTCTCCATCTTTTAAAGTACTACATTCAATCAGGATTTTTTGTCTGTCCTATCAATTTAAGCAGAAGTGATGAATGGGATAGATGGTGCAGCCCTTCATCCAGCTAATGATCTGAGGAAAGAAATATGTGAATAATTTTGAAGTGTGTTGGAAACACTCATTTGTCTCTGGGTTTCCGTGACTGAAAGCATGGAGTGAAATCTGAGTAAGGAATACAATACATTGTACAAAATCATTTCTTGTTAAACATGGGCATTGTAAGCTTGATTTTTGTGTAGGAATAAGCGGTGGTTTGTAAGACTCACATTTAATATTGTAAGTTACATGAGAAGTCTTTTAAAGCAAACTCCAGAGCTTAGTCCAGCTGGCTTATTTTGGAACCTTATTGTAGCTGATGAGAGTAGTTTGGTAATGCTCCGACAACTGCACAAGAATCACTAAAAAATCAGCTGCCAAAATATCTTACATTGTGCATATTTTTTCAAAGCAGTTATAGCTAACTCCTCCCCAAGCGATTCTGACACATACATTGAGAAAGCATAAGCTTGATTCTCTTTCTGCACTAATTCTTTGTGAAAGGTTTTCAAATATCTTGAACAAAACTCTGAGTCAAACCCTTGAACTGCAGTCAAAAATCAGGGTTAGAGGAAATCTTAACACTTTAGTGGGATGTTTCTCGCATCCCAGAATAAAGATATTTTAATGCCACTGTCAGTTCTGCCTCACCAAGAGATCCCTGCATGGTCAGCATCCTCAAAGGACCTGTTAGGGACTGTTCAGAATACTTTTTAATGACTGAGGTTTCATTACAGCAGTTTAACATAGTTAAGAATGTGCAATTTGGGTTATGCTAAAGTATTTATGGTCTCTTCAAGGTTTGGGTTTTTTTTAACTTGATGTTCTGTAAGTATTCAATTTATCTGAAAGAGATAATGATGTTATATCTTTTGTGAAAATATTAATTGAAAGCTGTTATTTTAATGTCTAAGTTGTGATTATTTCCTCCAGTTAAGACGCAATAATTTTTATACTGCTGAGTTTTTTTCAGTTTCAGACCCTTGCATACATTTTATGCTTTGGAATTAAGGTCTTGCATAGTGGAAGTTGCCCAGGAAATCAAGACATTAGCAAAAGTTGCCATCTAAAGATAGTAGGGGATGGTGAATGGTTTTTTTTGATGTATTGCCCATACTTATAGAAGTTCATCCTTGTGATTGATTTGGCTCCTTTGCAACATACCAAGGAAGATTAAATACCTTGCACCTCCTAAATAAATAAAAAGGTTCAGAGATTCAATATTTTCCCTAACATTTGGTCATTTGAGACATCTGTGGAACAGGTGGTAGAAAAATCTATATCTGTCTTAACCTAGAGGGAAAAATCAAATTAAATTGGATTTAAAAGGTGTATCCAATAAACTAGTGGAGAATGATGTCATAAACTGGAGGCACTGGGGAATCAGTTCAGGGCCCACAACTCCTAAAAGCCCCAATGATAAAGAATGTGGGTATTTATTTCTTTGACAGAGCGTATGAAGACCAGAGTGAACAATTCAATCTTAATATGTGTATTTAGAAGGCATTTGGAGAGTCCCCCACTTACTGTGGATGGATTCAAGGATTATTGAAAGGAAAGCACAGACATTTACTTGATATGCCACAAAGAATTTTTTTAAATCACCTGAACACTTCAATGGACCTGGAACTAGCTGAAGAATCTCTTGCTGTTGATTTTGGTTTTATTGAAGTTATTGAAATATTTTATAGTTATTAAAGTGATTGAACAGATACAGTCATAGTATGATTAATTTATATCTATATAAATCTACTTACCCTAGGAAATTTATTTCCTTTCTGGTGTCAACAGCAGGAAATGTGTATGTGAGTGATTTCAGTCAAGTCAGGGTGTCAGAAGGTATGATTTCTGTTCTGCTGGCAGATGTATGGGTAAAGTTGCACTGGAAAAACTTACTCTTTTGTCACTATAGGTATTGATTGGGTTCAGAGGCTGAAGTACAAGTGGTATTTTTCCACTTTCCTGGAACAAAGTTTAGTGTATAGAATATATTTGGATCAGCAACATGAATGTTTCTGATGCAATATACCAGTAAAATGCTGCTCGTGTATATGAGGTTCTTATTAGGACTGTTAAATATGGCTGCATTTGCATTACAGTGATCATACTGCACTATTAGTGTAGGATGGCCAGCTCAGCTGCTTAGTATGTGATAGTAATAACTTTATAGCTGTGGCTATAAGCTCACAAGTGGATTATAACCTGTTCTCCACTGCCATCCCTATGCAGCAAATACCTAGCTATTGTTCAAATCTGAGTACAGAAGCAATCTCTAGAAATGTTTTTGTTTTGATGAGATGTTTTAAATTTGTCCTTATAGATCAAAGGGCATGGGTATGTGACTTGATATAACATTTTAAAATTAAGATCAGACTGTTTTTAAAATTAATTGTAATTATTTCTTGTTTGGGACAGAAAATTCTTTGCATTTCTATAGGTTTCAGACATAAAAAATTCAGTGCATATGTTATACGATACTGTCTGTTAACAGTGATATTTCACAATATACATGAATTAAGAAATCCTTTTAAGTAGTTGGATGAGCCAGCTAACTTTGTTCTTTTAATATACTTTCTTAAGCTCACATCAAGGGATCATACATCTGAGGAATTTATTAATGTTACATGCAGAAGTGAAAGCTCTTCTCACTCTTTAATTAACCAAGTGTGAATACAAAGTTTTAGACATTAGATTTGTGGTGTTCTTGTTTTCCATACACAGTTTATAAAATTTAACTCTAACTCTGCTCCAGGCCAAAGTCCATCTCAGTAGCTCATCTTCAAGAACGGCAACTGGAAATGCTGAGGAAAACCACAGAAGAAACAGTTAACGCAAGGCCTACAGTAGTAGGCAGTCAGTATTTTATCTGGGAATTCCTGAGCTATGCATTCCATGTGAGCTATTATTCTCAATTTTCATTTTTGATCTGTTTTGTGTTTTTACCTAATCTCTTTCTGATATTCTTTATCTAGGTTTCACAAGAAATACATGGAAAGATATCAACACAGTTAATAATCTTTTCACTGTGAAAACTGTCCATTTATTCCAGTCTTTTGCTTTCTATCTTTTAAATCAGCATTCATTTAGAAGTTGACTTTCTTTTATATCTACAACACTTTAATTGCTTTATTTGTTTTGGTGAGGTGTCTCATCAAAATCTTTCAAAAGACCAAGCATGTTATATCAACTCCATAACCCAGATGAAAATGCTTGTTGGATCACTGGAAAAAACACACTGTGAAGTGTCACATCCCTACATCACCTCCCCCTAGTATGATAGAACTCTGCTGGTTACCTAGGATGTCTGTACTAACTGTTATAATTCCTGTCAGACAGATTGGTGTAGAAATTAGGTTTTCATACCTGCACTTGGCAGGTTCATCTCTGAAACTATGCTTAAATACCAATGTGGTATTTGCCATCTTTCACTCCTCTGACACTGAGTTTGCTTTACACATAGGAACTGATATTTAACTAGGTGTTATGATTAAACACAGACATCAAATTGCTGCAGAACTGTCTGATCCTATTGATTGACTGTTGTTCAATTTATTGAGTTTTGTGTTGTGTTTTGTATGGGTTTTAGTTGTTTTAAAATCTGAGCCTTTTGTCTGACAATGGATCCCTATCCAGGTTTGGTGTGAGAACTGTCTTACCACCACTAGGAATACCAATACAAATTAGTTTAGCCTTTCAGCAATAGCCTTAGTCTCACTGATTGGTCCTTTTACCTCTTGATCATCTATCAGCTCTCCTGGCTTTCTGTCTTATAGGTTCCAATATGGAAGACTTTTATTAAAGGCATAAAAACTCGTAAACTGCTCCTTAGCCCTTTGGTAATGTAAATTGTTACAGATTAAGTTGTTAATTATTTTCCTTTCCTACATTTCCTTGAATGTATCTTTCTGATATCTAGTAGTACAGTCTTCAACTTTTTTTCTGGGGAATAGAAGAAGGGGAAGAAGTGAAAGGAAGTGGTAAAGGGGAAGCATGAGGCAATATCTGTGTGTAGGTATTATGTCTTTAAATGATCTCCGTGTGATCTGCAGGCATTTTACATGTTTAACTGCTCATTTTTTAATTTATTTTCTGAGTTACTTTTTTGTGTAGTTTCTCAAGTGCTAAGGTCTGAGTGCTTTGTGAACTTTGTCATTTCACACAGCAAGAAAGCAAGTCTCCATGTAGTTCCTGATGACACCTTTCATGTCTGTGTTCCTAATAACTAGATTCCCAGTAGTGTCTGTGCCTCATCTTATTGGCTGGTACTCTTGTCTTCAGAGGAGTATGCCTGGAGCAAGAGGCTGTAGGATATATCTATAATCTGATATCAAAACCTGTTTTACCTTTTTAGATCTCATGTTAACCTCAGACTGGTATTAAGCTTAGCATCAATGTTGAACACTTCAAAATTCATAGCCATAATATTTAATAACTAGGACATATTGTACCATTTTGGCTTCAAAGGTCACGCAGTTCACCCTTGTGTCTCTGACAGAGAAAGGTGAATTAACTTTGTAGAAAGGACAGAGGGATACCTTACTGACAATGTTTGAATATAATTTGATTTCTAAAGGTATAGGTACAGACTAAATGCTTTCAGTCAAATAACTGACCAGCTGCTAGCTATGACTATGCTTGAGCTGTTAGCCTGTGATAAACTCAAAATAAAGTGGGTTTATTGAACCATATCAGTTGGTCACAGCGGATCTGGGCTAGAGTGCACACAAGCTCAAATACTGTTGTTCAAAAGATAGACAGGGTCAAAACTACAATAATGTTGCAATGTCTGATCATATGCTCATAGCTGCATAGCTAGAGATTTTTCTAAAGCCCTGAAGCAGCATATTTACAACTGCTATGTTTGATTGCTTTTTTTAACAACTTTCATTAGCAACAGGTTCCACAGTTTAATCACAATATGAAAAACTTTTATTGGTGGACCATTTGTCATATTTTTATATAGTTGATTATTTCTTTGTCTTAGGCAGAGGGAACACAAACTCTTGCTTTCAGTTCTTTTACCATTCTTTACTCCATCTACATTTACTAAGTCACCTCTTTTATCATTTTCTTTAGCATAACGAATCCTTGTATTTTTCAATCTTTTTTTTTCTCAGATCTTCGACCATTTCTATCACTTCACTGAATGTTTTACAAAAAAAATGAGGAAATAAATGAATAGAGAAAGGTTCAGGCACAAAAGTATCTAACCCTGTGTCATAACTGCCAAATATCCCTTACTTTTGTGGGATTTAGCCTAGATGCCTTGTTTAGTCAAAAGCTCCTCTGTTGGGAGCCTGCCTCTTTTCAGTGACTATATAAATTCATAGATTATGAACCTCACATCTTTAAATTAAAGGCCTAAAATCAGGTGACCTGAATCTTTCTTTCCAGAGACACTAGTAAAATTTTTTTAAGGTACTCAAATTAGTACTCAAATGCTTAAAATTCTAGCTTTGATTTGCTTAAGATTAAGTAGGACACTTGAATCCAACTAGGAAATTGAATCCAGGTTGCCTTTGTTCAAAGCTAGCATTGCAATAATTATTCCATTTCTCCATCCCATAGAATATGTAAATTTGAGGATTCCTATTCTGGCTTTCATTTTTTGCTGTATTATTTAATTATGTAAAGGAAAACATAAACAACAGTGACTCTTCAGAAATCTTTTAGTCACACAACTACAGACAGATAATGCTCACAGTTTCTTTGTACTAATGCCCTATTCATTGAGAAGATTTAAAAATCTGTTTAAATAATAATTATTATGGAATTTTTTTTCCTTTTCTCTCTTTGTGCATACAACTTCTCTTCCTCTCATGTAATGTTTTTCATTTTGGGACCCCACTTCTGTGAAATCCCTGTAAATAACTTTTCTTTATAAAGAATGGTTTCCACAGAGGAAGGAAAATAAACCAAAAATATTGTACTTATCCTAATATTCATAAAAGCTTAGTTTGCTTTCTCCCCAAATCTATTTTTGGGCCTAATTAAAGTTGCAATGTCCCCCCCTAAGCTATTAAATTCCTTACAGTCTCTTTTTAGTCCTGATGTGCCATTTCATTGACATTTTGGAATTAGTTCAGAGATCACAACTGCCAAAGCCCTTTCATCACACAGAGCTGGCCCTCCCGCTACTGTTGCTGTTCAGAGCACTCATAGCTACAGCTGCTCAAAATGAGATCAGCCAGCTTACTCTCTGGGCTCTCTGCAAGCTTGCTCCTGTAGCTGCTGCGCTTCCACCTGCTCTACCCTGAGTAAAGCTTTTGTATTGCATGAATACACAGGACCAGAAGAGTACCAGATGAGGTGCCCTGGCTCTTGCCTTCAGCCCAGTGCAGCTCCAGTGACCAATTCAGCACCCAGTCGACAGCATCATATAAATGTCAATGTCTGAGTTTCCTTTCCATCTGGGAGTTGGGCACAAGGGGAATCTGTTCCTTTACTGATTTATTGTTATATATTTAGCAAAAATATACTGCTTCATGTCCATTCTAGTGCTTCTTTTTCCTAAGAACTTTTTTCACTGACTGTAACTTATTAATAGCTTATGTATGATAAATGATTAATTGATGTCCTAAGCCTGTTCTGCACTTGAGTCGTATTTATTTATGGAGTGGTATTTGTTACTGATGGTAATAAGTGAATTAGATGTTCGTGCATAAGTATATGAAACCAATCTCCTGAATTTAACAAAACAGTTATTGAACAATCTAACAACTGTATATAAATTATCTAAAAATACACCCTTAATATAAAACCAAACCAAACATTACATTGGAAGTTTTATAGTAAATTTCTGTAATTAGATTTTAATGGTGTGATTTTTATTTACTACACTCCTGACATTCTTTTTTTTTTTTCTCCCTCCAAATGAATCCTTCTAAATTTCAATCTCTGTAATAGTTTTAAAAGAAACAAACAGCAGAGCAGAGTTTGGAGTAAAACTGTACCAAATGTACTACATCATATAGGTATATTTGAAACATCTGTAGTACTAATGGTTCAGCTGCTTGACAAGCAGTTACTCCCATCCCTGGATGTAGCCTATTATCATCTGGTACTGATTCTTAGCCCACAACAGTTGTTAATTTATTTTATGCTTGTGCTAGTTAATTTGTTTGTTTTGATATGAATTTAATGCTATGGGCTATGAACAATAGCAGGGGCCCAGCAGTGTTAGTGCAATTTATTAAAGGCTTTCTAACCACTATCTTAGTAACTTCAGACTCCTATATGTGCTATTTCTACTCTTCTGTCTTCAAATATTTATATTAACAGATTATCTAATCATTTCAACTGACATTTCAGTAACTAGTTGTTTGTTGTTTTGGTATTTTAACTCATTCTCTCTACTTTAATCTCTCAAAAGAGTTTAAGAATGCATCAAGTACAGACCTTGCAATTGTTTCCAGCATGCAGTAATAGAATATTTCCATCTATGAGATATATTTCATATGCCTGATGATTCCATATGCCCTTACATTTTTTTTGTCACAGCTATTTTCCTGTTTTACCTTTGGTCTCCTAACCTGCTGCTTTTTTTCTACTGGCTCCTTTTACACTCTTTAAGTGTGCTTCAAAACTAAGAGTAGTCCATGTTTAACTCATTTGTGAGGACATGAGCAATGATGATTACTTTGTTAGACTTGTCTTTTATTTCTCTGTACATGCTTTACTTCAGAGCAATACCAAACCAACTGGCAGGGCTCAATGTTGGTCAGTGAGAGACTTGTTTGGCATAATTTATTTCAAAGAGTAAAGAAATTTCCTAAATTTATTATTAGGATCAAGTTTTTAAAGTGAGGCTGTCTAAGGGATGGCCTCTTAGTTCTCTTAAGTCTGGATTAAAGAGCCATTATTTTAACAAGTTCATCTACAGCAGTAAAATGGGGAATAACAAAGTCAAAGTTGTTGTCCAAGTTATTCCTGCCTAATGCAAATAATTTTGATAGATATATATGACATAAGTGGAATTTCTCATCAACTCTTAATAAGCCACCTTCTTTGTATAAAGTCTTTCTATCTCACCTTTTGATATGCCCTTCTCAAGAAAAGCATAGATTCTTGTCTCTGATGTAGGTAAGAACTTCAGGGTTGCATTTTCATTTGCATGATGCTGTATTTACTTTATATTTCCATTATTTGGATTTTGAAATACTTCATTTGCTACACTCCGTATCTAAATAATATCACAATTTGATTAGAAAATTCCACTGTGTTTCTTTGGTGCAGAGCATGCAAGGAAACTAAGGCATCTTAAGCAAGTAACCAAAGTAAGCAACCTTTAGTAAGCAACAAAAATCCCAGAAGATGGAGTATATATCAAAAAATGTTTCTGTATGCAGAACTCTTCTGCTGTTTTGGTTGTTATTTGGTTGGGTGGGTTTTGGTGTTTTGTTTTGGGAGCAGTGACAAAGTAAGAGAAGAAAAGTTTGTAAAATCAGAGACTTGAAAGCTGAAAAGTGTGCAGGACATGTTTCTCACCATGTAGATTGCCTGCCTACTAATATTTGCAGCTGTCAGCTTCCAGTAGGAGCTGGTGAAGAAGGTTGTGTCGCAAGGGGGACTGCTGCATCCATAGCCTTATAGCATGGGCAACCAATGCAAGGGACTGTTCCTATGCAGAGGTTTCCTCCACAAAACTACATCTTTGCTTTATGAAATGGAGGGATGGTTCAAAAGTTCCATCACCTGTGAGGGACGTAGCTCCTCCATTTCTTGCAACAAAAATTAGAAGAAATTGAATGGGACAAAAAGACTATGCTGGGAAATAGTTTATTGTTAATTAGGAAAAGAAGAGAAAAATACTTAAGAGACTGAATGAAGGAAACTTTAGCAGTGAAATAGGGACACCTTAGCTTTGACTCAAAAGGGTGTCCATAAGAATATAATTATGTAAATGTCAAGAAGGCTAGAAGTGGGTTTAATGTTGTACATTAAGATATATATTAATAATATGATGGAATTAGGAACAGAAAAGCCTATACTAAATATCATGAAAAACGTTCTGACAGGAAGATACATTAGGCTGTGGAATAGTTTTCCATAGGGAAGCCATCACTTAAGGGCTTTTTCTTCCATCAGTAAGTTCCCCAATTCTATGAAGATTCATATTCAGCTCTTCATGTCCAAATGGCAAATTAAACAAGAGAGATAATTTAAGCAGGTCCCTAAGTCCCTCAGTAATTTTAAGGAAATTCAGTTACATCCTCTTATCAAAATATCCCTTGCTGGGGTTAAGAATAGACCCCTCTATATATATTTTATCAAGTTATGTTTAAAAAATAATTTTATTTAATTAAAAAGTGCAGATCTTTCTCCAAGTTTGATCTCAGTCTTTTTGTGATTTTTCTGTCATATACTTTGTCCTTCTGCAAAATTCTGGGGCTTTCGGCTGTATCTGGGGTAAAGTACAGAGGTGCACAAGATGTTTTAAGTTTGAAATACTGTGTAAAGTGCACATTGCACAGACTTTCAGAGTTTGGGGTTCAAAAGAAAAGCTCATTTTATTGCAGACACACAGCTGCATTTCCAGGCTGACAGTAACAGTGATCTGTGTGAGGCAGAAGGCAAACTGAGCCTTAAGTCTGATATCATGTCTGAGCTCTAGTCTTGGAGACAAGGTGCCTGTTTCTGTTACTATGATTAAAATGTTGGCCTTTGAAGTAATGGCGCATATCCAGAGTTATGGAAACCTCAGCATAAAAAGTAGGCCTTTGCCAGAAATTTTAAGAGTTTTGAACATCAACTTGCCCTGAAGTTTTAGTTCTTTTTCTGGGATTTTCCTTTTTTTTTCCTCCTTGTTTTTTTTTGGCCTACCCTTTTTGATGAATGATTTTTACTCATTGTTTCAGTTTTCAAATAAAGCATGAGCAATATTTTCTTATTTCTGTCTTTTGATGTCACTTTCATTAGCATTGTGGTTTGGGTTTGGCGCAAGACAATTTTTAAGACCTCCTATTCTTTTCACTGCAACTATGAGAGAAAAGGTATTCTAGTGCGCTGGCCTTGGTCTGGAAAATGAGGATTTAATTCAGTTCTCTCAAGTTAGTTATATAGGATTAGGCAGTTTGTTACAAAGATATTTTTCAGTAATATGCACAAGGACTGAAAGGTGGAAGACAGCACTTTGAGAAAGACCTTAAGCCCAAAGAAGAATATAACATGTTACACCTTTTTTGGATATTCATCCCATGTTCCATGAAATCTTGAGTAACTTACCCAAATCTCACTTTATTTATATAATAAGGATATTTAATGACTATTTTTATCCACCTAACTGGTACTGTAGAACAATTTGACATGCCACTGTAGCAATTAAAATATAGAAAAAAAGATACTGACTTATGCTTTCTTTTAATTAGAAAATTGCAAAATTGCACACGTTTTGCTGAAGAGGAATGTTGTATTTCACACCGTTGGTGAATTTTGTGGTTTTGTATCTACAACATTTTGTTACCCCGACAGATGGTTGGTTTTCATATTGATGCCATATATTTTAATTACTTTTTGTTCAGTTTATTGTAAAAAATGGAGGACTCATCTTTTAGATTGTTTTAAATACACTAGGTTTTCTGCTAAAAAGATATTTCCTATAGAAATGACTGTGGATATTAGTTTCTAAACTATTGATTAAACAGCACAACAAATTCTCATATTAAAGCATATTATATATATATCTAGATACACCTGTCTCCTTTAATTGCCTTGTTTAGCTTATTTTGTTTTGGCTGTCCAGAAGTTACTTTATACATTTCTGTGTGTCTATATACAGTTTTAACTGCATAGTATGTACTACCACTTAAATGAATTGATAAATATTAAGTCAAATAAACAAGTTAAACTTCTCTGAGTAACTGAATTGCATTGAACTGCAGGCATTGAGAGTTTTAGCTGAACTTTTTCTCATCAATAAGTCTGCAATCCTTTGCTAAGAAGCTTTGCCTCTGAAACCCTCGTGGGGTTTACTAAATGAATTTAAAGCAATACAGATACCTTCTAAATCCCATAACAGAACTCACAAGTAAGCCAAATAAGCTGGAAAAAAATCTGTAAGTAGGGAAAGGCAATTCTTGTTGAATTAATGAAAACTGAAAAAACCTGAATTCTCTGGTTGCTTTTAGCCTGACTCGATAACAGTCTCTGAACAACTAACTTAGAAAAGACAATAGAAAGTGGGTTGGCCACCTGTAAAATGTTGGCCAACTACAATAAATTAAGCAATACAATTTTAAAAAATTTTAAGGTAGCAAACTGTGAAATAAGGTGCTTCTACCTGGAATGAAACCATGAGGTCCAACAAAACCCAAGTATAATAAAAAATAAAATATATTTTTTAAGATGCATAAATGCTTGTGATTCTTTTACTGAAAACTAGATCACCACTTTCCTTACTGCCACTGCATATAACCTATAAAGGAAAGATGTGAACTAAACTTCAAAACTTAATGCTCTGAATTGCAGGGGTGGGACCAAGAATCCAAAGCCATATTTCAATCAGGGATGTAAAATTGGGCCTTTTTTATTTAGTAGTACAGAAAAGTGTATTGATTCATTGTTGAGCTCTGGACACCTAAGACCCCCAAAAACCTTGAGAATGTCAGTGTATTCATGCTGCATCTGGGAAATAAATATTTTTTTTAAATAAACAGTCTCTTAAAATCCATGGTGAAAAAGATATAGACTGATACTGATATAATAGTATAAGTTACAGTGAATTCTTTGTCCATCTGTTGACTGCATCTAATTGTCCACCTAGATGTACATACCTCGGTTACCCTGACCGGATGTAAAGAGCTGGGTGTCCTGATTTCAGCTGGGATAGTGTTGTCTTGGATTCAGTATGAGAAGAATGTTGATAACACACTGATGTTTTAAGTTGTTGCTAAGTAGTGTTTGTACTAAGTCAAGGATTTTTCAGCTTCTCATGCCCAGCCAGCAAGAAGACTGGAGGGGCACAAGAAGTTGGGAGGGGACACAGCCAGGGCAGCTGACCCAAACTGGCCAACGGGGTATTCCAGGCCCAGTATATAAACTGGGGGGAGCTGGCCAGGAGGGACAGATCGCTGCTCGGGAACTAACTGGTATCGGTTGGTAAGTGGTGAGCAATTGCGTTGTGCATCACTTGTTTTGTATATTCCAATCCTTTTATTATTACTGTCATTTTATTATTGTTATTATCAGTATTAGTTTCTTGCTTTCTGTTCTATTAAACTGTTCTTACCTCAAGCTACGAGTTTTCCCTTTTTCCTTCTGATTCTCTCCCTCATCCCACTAGTACACAAATAAGATACATTCTCCCACTGTTACATTACAGAGTAGGAAGAATACCTTTGATTAATGAAGCTGTATTTGAAAAGATGGATTCATTTAAATCTAAAAGTTGTAAGCATAAACCTTTCCTCTAGGAACATTGCTGAGAATTTCTCACCAGGCCCACTTCTTTTTTGGGTCTGATTCTTTGTGATGTTTTTTGCAGTGCCAAACAAAATCAATAAGTTTTTGCTGAGAACACAACAAAAAAAAAAATGATCATATTGGCTATATAGATAGTGGACCTCATTTCTACACAGTAGGAGTTTCTCTCTTAAATGTGAGTCAGAAATAAATGAAACTCAAAAGGTTATTTTCATTGCTCATTTTATCCTTCTCCGCTTGTTTTTTTAAACTTTGATTTTAAACCGAACCTGTTGATGCTGAATTTTAATCAAAGATGAACTTACAAAAGACCAAATAGTATTCAGACAGGTTACCAAATATACCTCCCATTTCTGTAAGTTTCAAATGTTCTGCTTTTATACCTCCCTTGCCTTAATGATATTTCCCAACAAGACAAGCTTTTACAGAATGATCGGCATTTTTCTGGACATATTAAATATTTATTGGATAAAATCAACTACCTTCACAAAGCCAACATTTAAGCTTTAGCCACTTAAACAGAAGCATTCCTGAAAAGTAAAGCTTCCTGTTCTTGTAAGACAGATAGTAAGACGAGGATAAAATATTTGTGCTTGCTTGGCCTAGAGTTAGTTTGCAAGGTAAGTCTTTGTCCAAAAGCAAGATTGTATCACAATTTAAAATGGGCTCTTTAAGACAATGACTACTGTTGACAATCCTGGACTAAGTTTCTATGTTTATTTAGTTATTTAAACAGTTTTGACCTTCACAAATAGGATCATGAGTAATTTCTTGTTTTATTTTTCTTGCAAATGAAAATGTATTACTGTTTAATTTCCAAAGTGTCCAAAATCATTATTCTCACATTTATTTCTCTATTAATATGAGTCACATACTTTTTGCCTTTTGGAGTGTCCCTGATAAATATTTCGTTTTCTATGTTCAAGAAATATTTAAATCCCCTGAAAAAACTTGTCTTTTTGCTGTTGATCCTGATCAGAAATTTTTAATGGGTCTACTATTAAACCATGCAATTGACTACAAGGGTTTTGTTGGGTGTTTTCAGGTGGAGGGGAGGTTCCCCACAACAACGTTCTTATGGTAATTTTTTTCTCTTTGTTCACTGTCTAAAATTAGTTTAGAAAAAGATTGTGGTTTTCTTGGTTTGCTGATGCAGCCTTATAAGGAAAGAATCTTTTTGTTTGTTTGTTTCTTTTTTGATAGCAGATGACATTATTGTTAATAGTATTTCAGTATCATTTCAAACTATATAAAAATAATGGAATTGAGCTTTAGAGTTATTAAATATAGGAACCTTATAAACTTGGCATTTTGTTTAACATAATATGAATCACTGTTCTCCTGTCTTGTGATTAGTTGGCTAGCAACCATAAAGCAATGTAAAAACAACTTGTTCTGTAAATTATTTGGCAATTACATTTTAACTTATCAGAAGACTAAAATATCTATAATTTTAAAACATTTCAACAGCACTTTTTGCAGATAACATTGTCTCCTTCAATTAGGCAGTATTCAATGTAAAGAACAAGCAAAATCCTAGATACAGTATTTATTTATACATATTTCCTCTTACTGTAGTGAAGAAAATCCTTGTGTAACATAAACACAGGCTTGACTTTAATGTGAATTAGCAGTGCTCTGAAAGGTGGAGGAGGCTGATAGGAAGAGCTGACAAGTATGAAAGTAAGATGGAAGAGCTGGAGAGATTTAATTTCCTAGCAAATAATTACCCCTAGGCTGTGTAAACTTGCTTAAACACTTAAAAAAAAAAATCAAACCAACAAACAAAACCCCCAGATTTATCATTTCAGCATAAGTGACAATAACTGAAGTCCCTATATTTATACAGGAAGACATCTCTGTTCTCATCAGCACCAAGAGCAGTAAACATCTCTATTTTTACCAACTTGTATCCTTTGTGAACCCAAATACATTAAAGGAATATATAGAATAAAGGTTTAGACTTGCTTATGATCCCACTGTATAGTAACATCTCCTTTTTTGGAGATTGTAACTCCAAGTTTATGATTCTGAGCAGGAAAAAAATTCACTCTGGTCCACTGCTTACAATATTGGTTATACAGCAGTGCATATGGGAGACACCTGTTTTTGTAACAGAAGTTTGCTCCTATCATAGATCTAATGTGAACCAGTTAGACAACCTAGTAACAAACACAGTTTGCACTTACTTTGAGATGTTTTCCTCATGTCTTCAGGCCTTGTCAAATAGATTTCATCTTTTTTTTTTTTTTAATTTAGGTGTTTACATATATATCATAAATAATTTTTCTAAAGAGAAAGAAATAGTATGTATAGACAAATGCATGCTTGGATAAATATATATTTCCAGTCATACATTATAAACTGATTGCTGTTTGACAGACAACAAAAAAATACCCTAAGAGATGGTTTGCAGATTCTGACTCTCAGCACTGAATGGTGAATAAGTATTGACAAGAGTTTAACAATGTCCAGAACAGCCAATTAAATTAAAATTGGCCAGTTCCAGGATCAGTTATGGAAATTTGGGCCTGATTTAATTTGAATACAGATATAAACATATTGTTTAATCTTTATATTTGAGGTTTTTCAACAGATAATAAATCTAAGTGTTGGGAAGAAGTTCCTAACATCCCTGACTGTACAGATAACCAATTGCTGCCTACTGGAGAAATGTCTCATCGCAACAGATACCTTGCAAGAAGTGTCTCACCACTGCAAATTTCTTCCTGAGACACCGAACCCTGAGCCATAGCCAAACAGGAAAACAGATTCTGGAATTCTTTTTATTAGGCAATTTAGAAACAGAAAACAGGATACTGAAGCAGCTCCTACTTAATATGGAATATGTCAAATTCTGGTGAAGTGCAGGATTTTATCTGAAGACATTAAATACAAAGAACTTGCAGTCCAATACAACAATCATATAAAGAAGGAAGACAGGAAATTATGGAACCTGAAGGCAACAGCATTTTTTCTAAAACACCTCCATCAAGATGTATATTGAGATGCAGTGGGGGACTCCCCTCTGATTTAATGTCAGAAGAGCTTGTCATGTGATATACATTTGCAACTGTTGACAAAGGCCACAGATTAAATTATCTCTGTTTTATTGAGATTCCAGAAAGAAGAAAGAACTAGAATAAGTTTTATATTAATTAGCCTTCATTTTTTATCATATCCATGCAAAAATTATGCAATATAAGACTTGAGACTTTTTTTGTTTTGTCTGCAAAACAAAAGCAATTTTTGTAAAGGCCTTAGGGGTAAACTGGTTAGGTAGAAAACATGGTACATGTAGAAAGACTTCACATCTGATAGTTGAAATCAGTAGATTTATTGTTAGACAGCTAGAATAATGAGAAGGTAAGTTAGACTATTCCTTGCAATATTCGTTGTACCTCATAAAAGCTGTATAAGACATCCGTACTCTTCTTTTGTGTGATAAAGATTTTTGATTTAATATCTAAGCTAGAAATGTTAAGTTATTTTTTTTAACATTAGTCACCTTGTTAGAACAGCAGTGAATGACATTTACATTTATTTTCAGTTACTCTGTTAGTTCCTTTCCTCTTTCACGTTTCCTGGCTTTAACATTAAATGATATTTTTTTGTTTAGCATAAATAGATTTCTGTTAAGAGAAAAAGAAAATAACATACAGGAAGTGAGCAAAATTTTGAGTTTAAACTCTGCATTTTTGGGAGGTACTGAAGACATAATTGGGGCACAAATCAACAAACTGTGTTCTGCTGCTTAGCACTGCAGCTGCTTTCTTATTTCTCTCTCCTAGTGAAATGTTGACTCTCGTCTTGCTGCGATGCTGTAGATAGTTCCAAAATCCTTGTGAAATCCAGCTTTCTTCAGTTTAATTAGTCATTGCTAGTAGATTAAGTGACTGGCTTTGGTTTTCAGCTACAGGGTCTTTTGTTTTTGTGACTGTATGTCCGTGAAAGCCTGGGGTATAATTATTAAATCATCTCAGTTTCACCTGTGAAGATGATGATTGCTGGTGCCAAATTGCTCAGCTCCTAAATGCTTACCTTGGCAACACTTTTCGTCCCTTTCTTGTTTTCAGCATGGTGATTTTACTTTTCTTTCTTTCTGCAGCCCCCCGCCCCCCAGTTACTCTTAATATTCAGTAGTGTGACTGAAAGGAGAATGAAATCTGCATTGAAAGCAGAATAATGAGCATGTATCTGATACAATCAAAGCAATGTCTGGACACGTTTTCATCACGTTCTGTTATAAATCAAAAAACCACTGTATGTGTTTCATCCCAAAGATAATTAAAGTCTGGTCATGTAATTTAGTAGATCTGTTGAAAAAATACAGTTGTTGAAGATTAAAGATAACCGTATCTTTGAATAGTCCTGGTTGTAATGCATTGGGAGGAATACATGGGGTATGGTCCTTTAGAGAAGTACATATAAAAGTTAGTGCTAGAAGGCAAAATAATAAATCCTCCCTCCCTGAAGGTTATAAAGTGTGATTCCTTTAAGTGAGTCTATTATCAGCAGAGGTATCACACTGCAGTAGAGAAAGCTTTGTAAGTGTATGGAGAGTGGTCCATTCAAAATAAATTCTAAACAATATTTTCCAGGCAAATAACAGTCAACTACAACATAAATGGTACATATTTTAGCAACAAAACAAAAAAGCTTTACCCCAACACTTGGTAAAAGGTTAAATAGTTTGACTGTGGTTGTTGTCAGTGACATAAGTGTAATTAAAAAATCTTTTCAATCAAAACAAGGCATCATTTGATCTTAAACACATTTTGGGGTGGGGTCATTTAGGCAAGACAACTATAGTGCTTGCTGGTCTACTGACTGAAATGTTTTCCATTCTGAGATGCTGAGATAGTGCAAAATTTGCCCAGCTTTAATTGGAAATGTCTCTGAAAATGATCAGCATCAAAAATGAAATTATATTTTCCAATGTAAATATTACAGGCTGCTTAGTTTATGCATCCAGTATCTTAGACACAAGCACTTTCACATGTGTACCTGCACATATCCACATTGCAGACTTATCTTTGTATAAATGTCTGGTGAAAGCTAGGAAAGTTAAACCCACCAAGATAGAACACCCAGTTAAGAAAGCTTGATGATTTCCGAGTAAAATGGTTAGGATCTCTCAGCTGATACTTTGGACGTAAGACGAAGAGGTTGATATCTGTGACATAACAAGTAGTTTGTTCATTTTTCTCTTTATAAACAAATTCCTCAACAGTGTTCTTAAAAGCATATTGTGTTCCTTCTATACTCAATGTGGTGTCACAGTATTTCAAATGGTATCCTTACTTTTCTGGGTTTCATTTTTTTCTGTCATTTCTGCATGCTTCCCCTCCCCCCATTCAGGGAAGTTTTGGTAAAATCCTTCATACAAATCCTTCTTTGTATGAAGATTCATGTCAGGCCAAATTTGGACCTGACTGAAATAAATATGTATGATATTACTTTCCTAATTTGAATACAGAAATAAGGTTCAGCTTAAGAGAAATATTTTCTTTTCCTCCATGATTTGATAATGTTTATATCATGTTGAGTTACATACAGTCATGCTAATAATGTAAATTTTATTGCCTAAAGAACTTTATTCTGTTCTTTCTAAAGACAGCCAGAAGAGTAAAATAACAACTGGACCTTGCAATAAAAATATTACAAAAATAAAAAGATTACCTTGGACCGTGGCTCTAAAATCCTGTGTTATGACTTACGGAAATACTTCGTGCCACATCAGTCCAGTCAGATCTAGTCGGTGGCGTATAAAGAATTGGTTTTAGCTGATACATGTGTTTTGCTAACTAGATAGAGGAATCGCCAGATAAGACATGAGGCTACAGAGAAATTCCTTCTGTGAGATTTTTGGCAGATAGGTTAGAAAAAAGTGGCTAGAACAACTTGTTCATGCTTTCGTGGGTACATGTTCTTCTATAAGTACTCAGTTTTAGTAAATATGGATATAGAGTCTAATGTGATCTGGTAGCACATTAGAAAGTTTGGCCTTCATCAATATGTGTTGCAGTAGTAGAATAAAACCAATAGATATTAATTGTTTGCTATAGGAAGGTATGTTTTTGAAAGATACATAAAATACCTGAAATGTTACTCATTGTTATTTTCAATATATATTATTTTTCTAACATACAATTAAGATTGTACCGTATACTTCCAAGGGCAACTGGACAAAAAAAGAATTTTTACTGCTCAAGTAAAGAATACTTTCCAATTCCTTCATTTTGACAGGCCAGGTATTCTAGAATAAATTGATAAAGTACTTGAATCATTCAGATCATTCTCAACTAAATTTAAAGTTCAAGTGATTAATCAATAATGTAGTAATAGAATTTTAGATGTAAGCTAGACCAATATGGATTTTGCAGCATTAATGTCATTATGCGTAAGAGCGAACATTCACCTTAGCCTAGGTATTAATGCATTTTTCTTTTTAATATATGTATATCCCAGTAAGGCTTGTTACTTATGGAATCTTATCCATGGGAAGACAAATGCTCTAAAGCAGTGAATGATTGGTGAGGGTTAGTTAATCTCTATAGCGTGATTTATAATCCCATCTTGAATAGTCAGATACAACATCCCTAAGTCCTGAGCAAGGAAGAAATGCAGTGGTATTTCACTTTTAACTCTCTTTACTTCTTGAGTTGGTACAGAGATTTCTTATAGCCTCATTTACATTTTCCTTTGTATGACATGAAGTACAAAGCAGTAGTACTCTGCTACAGCGGTACAGGTTTTCAACAGCAACAGCAAGGTCACTTGACAAGTCTTCTGCCAACAGTTAAGAAGAATGATCTGTGCTGTATCTGCTTGCTTGATGTTTTATACTCTCATCTCACAATTAGTTTGCAAGTGAGAGTGTTCTCTTTGTAGCTAGAAAATTGTGTCACTATTCTTAAATTGCAGTAATCAAGACTAAATTGTTTAGTTTGTGGGGTTAGTTGTCCTTTTTCCAATGGAGGTCCCTGTGGTGGGTTGACCTTGGCTGACCAGATGCCCACTCAGGTGTTCTCTCACTCCTCCTCCTCTTCAACAGTGCAGGGGGAGGAAGTAAAATGGAAAAACTCATGGGTTGAGATAAAGACAGGGAAATCCCTTACCAATTACTGTCATGCGCAAAACACACTCGATCAGGGAAAATTAATTTAATTTATTACCCATTAAAATAGAGTAGGATGGTTAGACTGTCAAATACTCTGACCAGGTTCTTCTAGATATTTCACTTGTGGAGAGCATAGGGTTTAATATCAAATATACTTACTTGAAGAAGTGTGATGTTACACAGGATTTCTGATTTAGCAGAGTGAAACAAACTATACTGAAAACACAATACACGTGTAAGTCACTTCACAAAACGCAGCAATTGCAATCCACAGTTCAAACACCATGCCAATGGATTTCCCATTACCGATCTCCATGACACACTCACCGTCACGGCGCTGGGGGTCCCCACGCACCAGGTGGGAATGTGTGCGCTGAAACCTGCTCAAGCCCGTCGTTCTCTTCAAAGTTCTTTTTCTGGTTGTCTGGTTTTTGTACCCTATGTTGGGCCGAAGCAGTGTTCATTCCCCCCATGCTGGTCTGGCTAACTCGGGGAGGTATTGACACCTCCAGTTAATCCATTCAGCTGTTGACAGCTCCTCATCTAGAACAAAGGCCGCCCTCTCTTCCCCTTTGTGTTGAGATAGAAGTCAGCTGCTTTGCCTTATTCTCTCGGCTTCATGGGCACATCGCCCTTTTGCCCTTTCTTCCCCAGGCTTTCCCCGAGGCTGAGGGGCTCAGCTGTGCCCGGCGGTGGGGCCGCTGGAGCCGGCGGGAACCGGCGGGAACCGGCTGGGGCCGGTCTGGCCCGGGGCAGCCCCCAGTCTCTCCTCACAGAGGCGGCCGCTGCCCCTGCAGAGCCTCCCGCCGCCGCCGCCGCTGCTGCTGCCGCCGCCTGGATTCCTGCACCCGGTACAGTAGTAAATAATTAAAAATTTCCTTTTCAGCACAATCCTGTTTCTAAGCGTATGCTTAAGTCCCATTTGTTTTAATAGGATTTATAACTGTTGGTTGAACTAGTCTGCCGAATTGCAACTGGATGTAAAGGTGGAGCTTTTCCCCTTTGTTTTTTTGTAAGGAATACAGCCCAATACTCTTAAAAGTAAAAATACTTATAAATATAAAAAAAAAGTTTGTATATATTTATATAAATACATAAAGTACTTAAAAACTGTGTGACAATGTAAAATGTCCACCATGCTCAGTTATATAATGCACCGTGGAATGGTGTAAGTAGGTAATGACTTTATTTACTTGAGTTTTACTAATAGGCAATTATTTGCAATTATAGAGCCAGTGAATTATATTTGTTTTCACTCAGACAACTGTGTACTTAAATGTTTAAATCACTGGGTTGGACCTTACTCTGCATGTTCACATCCCCCACTTGTGCAAGGTACCTGGTATTTTTAAACCACATCTGTGCAGGGATCTGTGTGAAAGATACTGAAATAATGTTCTACTTAAAGAAGTACCCACTCATCTGTTTGGTAGAAGCTGTGTGATTTGACAGTTACGTAAATATGATTTGTTGTTCTGTGTTTTACTTCTGCCTGATTCCCTTATCCATTTATTTTCCTCTCAAGCAGTCAGTCTGTCTATACCAGAATTGAGCTGCTCCCAAATAAGGAACATTGCTTATCTGATGTTGTAACTTCTTTTTGAAATAGAAATGTATTGAATACAAAATGTACTCATAATTAACACCAACTATATTTAAAAGCCTTAAGAGAGTAACCCTTTTCCAGTGTGCTCAAATACTTTCCTAACAGGCAACAGGTGGGCATAGTACTTATGAGCACATTATGAGCAAACTGTGACTCCTGCTTGGTTTTAAACGGCTGCATCACTGCAGAAGGGTGAAATAGCTTTCAGCTGTCTCTAATACTGCTATGCATGGCAGCTGTGTTCAGGCAGAGAGGCCTGGGCTGCTCTTGCTCAAGCCTGCTCAGGAGCTGGAAAAACAAGGTGATGTGAACTCAGCTCTGTCGCTCTACTAACCGTGGTTAAAGCCAGCACATTTGGGGTGAGGAAAGTATGTACTGCGATTATACAATTTCTAATGTTTGTGTGACTCAAAGACTGCTCTTTGGACCAGCTACAGCCTTCTCATTAGATACATGTATGTGCTAACACAGACTCAATGTACTCTGCTTCCAAACACTGCTGTGCCTCAAAGGATGAGTGTTTAATTCAGGTCAGCTCTAGTTCAAGCAACATGTTCCATTGCTCGGCAAGTGCGTGTTCGTTGTGTGTTGTTATTACGTATTTTCCGTAAGATAATGCAGTGCCTGTTCGTGGACTCAGTTGATTCCAGGTCCTTAAAAAAATTACATAAACCTTAGTCAGAGTGGTATCAGATGTGTGACAAATGAGACAAATCTGTATGCCCACAAATGAGACAAAAATCTGGGAAGTTTCTGTGTGTATATGTAATTGGTTGCCTTCCATAGTCCATATTCGCTCTAGGCATCTATGGAAATTAACTGTCAAAATAGGTATTTGGTTATAGGCAAGTAGAACGATACTGAGATGCTTTCCTCTTTCCTGTCACTTTTATGTAGTTGTATGAATTTTACGTTCAACTGAGTTATTGAATGCTCACAGGGTAATGAGGTAATGCATGTGGGTGAATAGCTTCACTAGGTACCCCTCAGTATGTCATTAGTTTACAAGTATCGATTTATGTCATCATATGGATGACTTACATTACAGCTATGGACGACAGATTCTTTTACATAACCGACTGAAACTTGATAAAGTGAGATATGAAAATACACGTTTTGTTATTGTTTTCTTTATTATTGTTGTTGTTGAGGGTAATATTTTCCAGTTGGATGGGTCAGACTAAGGTTGTGGTACATATTAAATGATATATTTTGTAAACTTCCTTTTTAAGGCTTCTCAATGTTGTTGATACTTCTAATGGATAAAAACCGAAGGAAAAAAAAAAGGCAGACCCCTCTCAGACTTACATAATTGTGATTTCTCATATGAGTGAAGGGTATGCTGTTTATGTCTAGAAGATATTGATGAGATGGGAACACTCAAACAATTTTTAAAAGTGGCTTTTTTTTTTTTTTTAAAAATTAACTGCAAAAATAAGCCAGTTTACAGAAATAAGATGCTGCTCGCCTAAGTTAAGAAGTCATGGGGTATGGTTTACTTTGAAGGTTAACTTAATATAAAACAAAGATGGTATGTAGATTGGTTTGGGGCCTTGTTTTTAATAGCTGGTTCTTTTTTGTGGAAATGAAGCTACCTTTGCCTACTGTTAATAATTAACTAAAGTATAGATTATATGCAATTTTCAGATCTATGAAAAAGCAAAACATTTAAGTCCTCAACAATGCACAATTCCCACTGTTTCCAGTGGTAGTTGAATTATTACAAGGTGTATCAAGGTTCAGGCTTACAGTAATACGTAGTCTAAAAATTATACAGAATGAGAGATGTTAATGATAGAAAAGCCTTTCATAATTTGTAATGTTTAACTTGTAATAAACTCTTCATAGACTCTCTATATAACATACACAGACAACAGAAGAGTGATGTGAAGGTAGGGTTGCCAAGGCTATGAATCTCCGTCTCGTACTTTCTTAGATTTTTTCAGTAACCCTGCCACAAAAAAAGTATTTCTTTAGGAAGTATTATAAGAGCAGGCAGATATTTCATCTCACAAATAAAACATTATATGATATTTGATTTCTGATCTGACAGTAGTAAGTTACATCAGTAAAAAGTACTGCTTTTAGTCTCTCACAGAAATAAAATGAATTCCCTCAGCCTATGCCTGATCCTTGTAGTGAGCAGTGTAATCGGAATGATTTTGATAGCTTGAGCTTCCACTATGAATCACTGCCTAAGTGAAATTCTAGTCACTAATCACTGAACCATTCACTGTGCAGGTTG
The DNA here is from genome assembly GCF_964188355.1 of Buteo buteo. Taxonomy (NCBI): domain Eukaryota; kingdom Metazoa; phylum Chordata; class Aves; order Accipitriformes; family Accipitridae; genus Buteo; species Buteo buteo. The sequence goes on along the minus strand of NC_134190.1, from coordinate 18,419,132 downwards.
CATATGGCTTTGTTAGCAATTACATTTATTTTAAATAGAGAGAATTACTTAGAAACACTGTTCACTGAAGATTCAAACAGACCAGAGCAATTAAGCATTAGTTGCCAAAGGCCTTCAGTTAAAATTATTGGATGGTACTTTCACTATAAATGTTCATCTACCTGATCTCTGAAGACTCCTGACTGATTTCTAATAAACATTCACATTTCCTCACTAATACCAGTATGAGCATTTAATAACTAAAAAAAAAAAAAAAAAGAAGAAGAAAAGGGCCTAAGTTCTATTAAGGTTTGTTTGGATTGCAAAAGGTGGAAGGTGTTCAGGGGTTGTTTCTTACAGGCACTCTAGTAGTAGACACCCTCTGTGATCTGACAATATTTCCGTCTGATGGAGTCCCTAAGCAGGGTCAAGTAGCTGTAGTGTCTGCTATTATTAATTGTGACTCCCTCGATATAAGTACAAGACAAGTTTAATTACCTTAAGTTACTCCTCCTCCAAATTACTGATTCAGTCCTAATATATTTATAAACAGACATAATGGATTTGGAGATCCCTTGATTAGATGTCTCTTGGTGGCCCCCCCCTAAAACAGCTATTTTCTAAAACCATGAGGAAAAATATAAAAGCAGGCAGAACTTCCTGCTGTGGGATGGAGGTAACAGAAGAACATTTAATCAATTATTACTTTTGTATGTCAGTAGGTGCACTTTTGCATAATTGTTGCAGAAGTTTTTCTGGTTTTACTTCCAGTAATTCCATAAGTGGTTTAGAGCCACAGACTGAAGATGGGAGGTGTCATCTTTGGCTAGAAAGCCTGAAAAGCTAAGACTGTAATATTTGTAAAATATATCAGATTCATTGAAACAAATTCTAACTTTTGTTTCTAATTTCCATTCTGGTTGGTGGTTTCAGTGTAATTCTAACAGATGAAAATAGAAGTAGTTTAATTCATCTTATGTTTAACAATTGCTCTAGAATGATGAAGGGGAAAGTATGACCATAATTGCATTTTAAAAATGTAGATTATCCATAAATCCTGAAATATAAATATATGTGGTCAGTACATTGAAGAATTTGTTTGTATTTGCACCTATGGGATGAAAAAAAAGCTTGAGAGATGTACTTCCTGAGGAAAAAAGTATAAATTAGCCATCTATTTAGAAATTATTGGCCAAAAATACATTAGCAATGCATTGAATAGCATTCACAGAGATTATAAATTCCGTAATTGAAACACAAATTAT